>NC_142008.1:125937496-125982496 GCF_049901715.1 Pseudonaja textilis | reverse complement strand
TAAGACGGGTGGACTTCAACTCCCAGAATTCCCCATTCAACCATCCCTGTTGTTCTTTTTTCCCTCCTCCTCCTTCCTAGAGTGGAGCGATCGCAGAGGAAGGGATGACAAGAGAGGAAGCAGGCAGAGAGAGTTGAAGTCCTAGAGAAGCCGGCTGGGGGAATTCTGGGAGTCCACCAGTCTTAATTCAGGGGTCTCCAACCTTGGCAACTTTAAGACTTGTGGACTGGACTTCAACTCCCAGAATCCTCCATTCAACCATAGCTCATTTTTTTTCTACTTCCTAGAGTGGAGAGATTGCAGAGGAAGGGATGACAAGAGAGGAAGCAGGCAGAGAGAGTTGAAGTCCTAGCGAAGCCGGCTGGGGGAATTCTGGGAGTTGGAGTCCTCCAGGCTTTAAAGAGGCCATGTTTGGAGACCCCCGTCCTAACCCATCACCCACTCCCCACCCCAAGGAATGCAAACTCACGGCGGCCACAGCCTGGAGCAGCGGAGTCCGGCTTTCCTGGGCCGTGTTCACCCAGTTAACGTCGGCCCCGTGAGCCAGAGCGTCTGACATGGTGGGCAAACTGGGAGGCGCTGAGGCTGCGCGGTACAGCAGGGCCCCGGGGTGCAAATGGCGGAGATCCTCGGAGGGTGGCGGAGCACGGCTTGGGGAGACCCCCGCACGGAGCCCTGGGGGGAGAAACACGGGGTGGAAGCGGGAAAGATAAAAGAGACGTAGAGGTTAGCGACCACAGTGGGGATAAGCAAGTCGGTCGTTAAGGGAAGCGGTCGCTGAGGGGAAACCGGGACGCTGGTTTCCTTGCGATTCAGAGCTTTGAGGTCAGGAATGGAAGGATTGGTTGCAAAGTTCCCTTGTACTTGTCCCCCGTGTAAAAGATTGGATAAAAAGGCGGTTGGGAAGGAGGGAAGGGAGGGAGGAAGAAAGGAAGGAAGGAGGGCAGGAGGGAGGGTTAAGAAAGGGAAGGAGGGAAGGAAGGAAGAGGGAAGGAAGAAGGGAGGGACGGACAAAGAGGGAGGGAGGAAAGAAAGGAAGGAAGGAGGGAGAATGGGAAGGAAGGGAAGCTGGAGGGAGGGAGGGAGGGAGGGAGGAAGGGAAGGGAAGGGAAGGGAAGGAAGGAAGGAAGGAAGGAAGGAAGAAAGGAAGGAAGGAAGGAAGGAAGGAAGGAAGGACAGGAAGGGAGGAAGAGAGGGAGGGAGGGAGGAAGAAAGGAAGGAAGGAAGGACAGGAAGGAAGGAAGGAAGAAAGGAAGGAAGGAAGGAAGGACAAGAAGGAAGGAAGGACAGGAAGGAAAGAAGGAAGGAAGGAAGGAAGGAAGGAAGGAAGGAAGGAAGGAAGAGGGAGGGAGGAAGCAGGGAAAAAGGGAGAGGGAAAGATGAGGGAAGGAGGGAGGAAAGGAGGGAGGGAAGAAAGAGGGAGAGAGGAGGGAAGGAGGAAGTAAGAGAGGGAAGGAGGGGTGAGGGAGGAAAGGAAGGAAGAGGGAGGGAGGGAGGAGAAGGGAGGAGGAAAGAGAAGGGAGGAGGGACCCTCCAGCATGGGTCAGGTAGGCGAGAGTTGTGAGGGTGTGAAGATGTGTGCAGGAGTGCGGAAGAGGCGGGTGCTGTGTGATGGCATGGTGAACGGCTGAAAGAGACGCCCTCCAGTGACTCGCAACCTTTCCCGCTGGCTTCCCAATGACTTTCCGGGCAAGCGTTGGGACGCCTTCCTCGCTCCCACTTCCTCCCTCTTACCTGCACCCCGGCGGATCTGGCCGGGCGGCTTGGGCTTGGGAAACGGCCGTGGGGATCTCCGCTGCTCTGGGGGCTCATTGCTGCGGCTCGGGGGCATCCCAGCGTTGGGGAACTTGGTGATAAATTTCTTTTCCACGTATTTGGCCCGGATCCAGGCTTCTTTCTCCGATCTGGACAAAGAATGACAGCTGTCACGTTTCAGATTTTGCCTTCTGGGAGGGAGGAATTACAATCTGTCCTCCTCTCGCACTCAGAACCTTTGGACCGGGGTGGGGGGCAGACGTGAGGTTTACGGCAGGGGGTCTCCAATCTTGGCCCCTTTAAGCCTGGAGGACTCCCAGAATTCCCCAGCCGGCTTCGCTAGACTTCAACTCTATGCCTGCTTCCTCTCTTGCAATCCCTTCCTCTGCAATCCGCCTGCTTCCTCTCTTGTCATCCCTTCCTCTGCATTCTGCCTGCTTTCTCTCCTCATCCCTTCCTCTGCATTCTGCCTGCTTCCTCTCTTGTCATCCCTTCCTCTGCATTCTGCCTGCTTTCTCTCCTCATCCCTTCCTCTGCATTCTGCCTGCTTCCTCTCTTGTCATCCCTTCCTCTGCAATCTGCCTGCTTACTCTCTTGCAATCCTTCCTCTGCAATCTGCCTGCTTACTCTCTTGCAATCCTTCCTCTGCATTCCGCCTGCTTCCTCTCTTGTCATCCCTTCCTCTGCATTCCGCCTGCTTCCTCTCTTGTCATCCCTTCCTCTGCAATCTGCCTGCTTACTCTCTTGCAATCCCTTCCTCTGCAATCTGCCTGCTTACTCTCTTGCAATCCTTCCTCTGCATTCCGCCTGCTTCCTCTCTTGTCATCCCTTCCTCTGCAATCTGCCCGCTTCCTCTCTTTGTCATCCCTTCCTCTGCAATCTGCCTGCTTACTCTCTTGCAATCCCTTCCTCTGCAATCTGCCTGCTTACTCTCTTGCAATCCCTTCCTCTGCAATCTGCCTGCTTACTCTCTTGCAATCCTTCCTCTGCATTCCGCCTGCTTCCTCTCTTGTCATCCCTTCCTCTGCAATCTGCCTGCTTCTCTCTCTTGTCATCCCTTCCTCTGCAATCTGCCTTCTGCTAACTCTCTTGTCATCCCTTCCTCTGCAATCTGCCTGCTTACTCTCTTGCAATCCCTTCCTCTGCATTCCGCCTGCTTCCTCTCTTGTCATCCCTTCCTCTGCAATCTGCCTGCTTTCTCTCTTGTCATCCCTTCCTCTGCAATCTGCCTTCTGCTAACTCTCTTGTCATCCCTTCCTCTGCAATCTGCCTGCTTACTCTCTTGCAATCCCTTCCTCTGCAATCTGCCTGCTTCCTCTCTTGTCATCCCTTCCTCTGCAATCCGCCTGCTTCCTCTCTTGTCATCCCTTCCTCTGCATTCTGCCTGCTCCTCTCTTGTCATCCCTTCCTCTGCATTCTGCCTGCTTCCTCTCTTGTCATCCCTTCCTCTGCAATCCGCCTGCTTACTCTCTTGTCATCCCTTCCTCTGCAATCCGCCTGCTTCCTCTCTTGTCATCCCTTCCTCTGTAATCCGCCTGCTCCCTCTCTTGTCATCCCTTCCTCTGCAATCTGCCTGCTCCCTCTCTTGTCATCCCTTCCTCTGCAATCCGCCTGCTTTAATCTCTTCTCATCCCTTCCTCTGCAATCTGCCTGCTTCCTCTCTTCTCATCCCTTCCTCTGCAATCCGCCTGCTTCCTCTCTTGTCATCCCTTCCTCTGCAATCTCTCCACTCTAGGGAATAGGGGAGGGAAGCAGAGTAGCTGAATGGGGAATTCTGGGAGTTGAAGTCCACAAGTCTTAAAGTTGCCAAGTGTGGGGGACCCTGCATGCTTTTGCCGAATTGGACAAGGCACCTGGAAACCCCCTGGAGGGAGGAGGGACAGACAGGTGGACGTGTGGTGTCCCACCTCGCCATCTATAGGCCAAGGCTTGTAACTGCAGCCCTTCGGGGCAGCTGCGCCCCCTGGAGGGCAGGCGCAGAAACAGATTAAAAAGGGGAAAAAAACACCGTAAGTTTGCCATCACTCAAAGTTGCAGAATACTGCCTGGGTGATGGAGAATCTTGATTGACAACTTTGGGAAGGGGGGATTTTGATAGAATGGGGGCGGGTGGGGGTTCTTACCTGGGACTTCCTGGTTGGGGGCGTTTCATGTTCATTTCCTCCACCCTGGCCTCATAGATCTGGTTAATCACTTGGTTCCCCAAGACGGTCATCAGCTGCGGGCGACAAGGGAGGGGCTCAGGGCGGGGCGGGGGTGGGGCTTCATTTCAGCATCCGCTACGGGGGTCCTACCTCCACGTAGTAGGGGAGGAGTAGTGGAGGAGTAAAGGGGAGGCTAAGGTGTCTGGCAGGAATTTGACAGCTGTCTCTCCCCCAAATACTGTAAACTCCGGCTCTCTTCCCCCTCCTTTGCCCCTCCCCTCTCTTTTATTCTCCTTCCTCCCTCCCTCCCTCCCTCCTTCCTTGATCCCTTTCCTCCCTCCCTCCGTTTCTTCGATCTTTTCCTCCTTCCTCTCTCTCTCCTTCCTTCAATTCCCTCCCTCTCCTTCCTTCCTCCCCTTGTTCGTCATTCTCTCCTCCCTTTTCTCCTCCCTCCCTTCCCTCGTTCTCTCCTAGCTTCCTTCCTTTCCTTCCTTGGTCCCCCCTCCCTCTCTGCCTCCCTCCCTCTCTTTCTCCCTCCCTCCCTCTTTCTTCCTCTCTCCTTTCTTCCTTCCTTCCTTCCTTCCTTCCTGTTGTTCCTCATTCTCCCCTCCCTCTTTCTTCCTCTCCTCCTTCTTCTCCCTCCTAACCATTCCTGTTCTCTCCTATTCCTTCCTCTCTCCCCCTCTGCCTCCTTCTTTCCTCCTTCCTCCCTTCCTCTCTCCTTCCTTCCTTCTTCTCCTTCCT
The DNA here is from genome assembly GCF_049901715.1 of Pseudonaja textilis. Classification (NCBI taxonomy): domain Eukaryota; kingdom Metazoa; phylum Chordata; class Lepidosauria; order Squamata; family Elapidae; genus Pseudonaja; species Pseudonaja textilis. The sequence continues at coordinate 125,977,853 of NC_142008.1, read as the reverse complement.
TTCCTCCTCCCCTTGTTCCTCGTTCTCTCCTCCCTCCCTCCTTTTCTTCCTCTCCTTTCTTTCCCCTCCCTCCCTCTCCTTCCTTCCTCCCCCCCCTCCCGCTGTTCATTCTCTCCCTCCTTCCCTTTCTTTTCCACTCTCCTCCCTCCCTCCTTTTCTTCCTCTCCTTTCTTTCCTCTCCCTCTCCTTCCTTCCTTCCCCCTCCCGCTGTTCATTCTCTCCTCCTTCCCCCTTTCCATCCTTCTCTCCCTCCCTTCTTCCTTTCCTCCTCCCCTTGTTCCTTCTCCTCTCCTCCCTTCCTCCCTCGCTCAAAACACTACACGCATCAGATCTGTGCCCCAAACTTTCAGCATGTGCCCCCAGATCCAGATCCCTCTGCCGCCCCGGATTCGAACCTCGCTCCTTTTAACTCAAAGGCTCGCTGGCCCCTCTTGGCCCCCCCCCCCAGCACCCCCCCCAACTTCTCTCCCCCCACACCTTCACCAGCTCCGGCTCCCAGGCGTCCAGCGTGAGGGACCTCACTTTGGAGAAATGCACCCCCAGACTCCTAAGGCCGAGAAAGGAATCGGGTGAAAAGTCAGCCGCAGTTCAACAGGTGAAGAAAATCTGCCTCTTTTTTGGGGGGGGGGCGGAGTGTCCGGGAACAGCCATGGCCCCTCCCACCAAGATGGCGTCCACTTTTCCTATGAGACCCCCTCATAGAGGCCGTCCTCGACTTTACGACCCAACATTTCCGTTGCTAAGCAAGACGTTTTAGGAAGCCCCCTTCCCCCGGCCCCCTTTGACCGCCTTTCCCGCCGCGGAGAATCTTCGCCGTCGTTTTTAAGCGATCCCGGCTTCCCCTGTTGGCTCATTGGTCGTAAAAGGGGATCGTGTTGACGCCACGACCGTCATAAGTATGAGTCAGTGGGGTTTTTTGATCCCGTGACTGCAGGGGGGGGGCAGGGTCGCGGCGACGGCTGTTAAGGGTGAAAGACAGTCCCGAGCCACTTCTTGTCAGCTGGGTTGCAACTTGGAACGGTCACTAAATGAAGCGGAGGACGGCCTGGAAGCCCCTTCCCTGAGATCCTAGGACAGCTCCTGCCTTCTCCTTCGGGCAGCCTTGCGTGTTCTTTCTGGCCACCCCAATTTTTATTCTGGCTCTTTGGCTTATCTCAAATTTGAACAGAAGAACAGAGTTGGAAAAGGCACTAGAGGTCATCTAGCCCAACCCCCTGGCTCAAGAACCCTACACCGTTCCGGACAAATGGTTGCCCGATCCCTTCTTAAAATCCTCCATCCAAGGGATTCCCAGGGAAGGGAGGGGGAGGGGAGGGACCCTAGAGGTCATCTAGCCCAACCCCTGGCTCAAAGGAGTCCCAGGAAGGAGATGGAAGTGACCCTGAAGGTCATCTAGCCCAACCCCTTGCTGAAGGGGGAGACCCTACATCATTCCAGACAAACGGTTGCCTGATCTCTTCTTTAAAATCTCCATCAAAGGGGTTCCCGGGGAAGGGGTGGTGGAAGGGGCCCTAGAGGTCATCTAGCCAAACCCCTGGAATCCCATGGAGGGAAAGGAATCCCATGGAGGTCGGAATGGAAGGTACCCTGGAGGTCATCTAGCCAAACCCCTGGAATCCCACGGAAGGAAAGGAATCCCATGGAGGTCGGAATGGAAGGCACCCTGGAGGTCATCTAGCCAAACCCCTGGCTCAAAGGAATCCCATGGAGGTCGGAATGGAAGGGACCCTGGAGGTCATCTGGCCAAACCCCTGGCTCAAAGGAATCCCAGGGAGGGTGGGGATGGAAGGGACCCTGGAGGTCATCTAGCCAAACCCCTGGAATCCCACGGAAGGAAAGGAATCCCATGGAGGTCGAATGGAAGGCACCCTGGAGGTCATCTAGCCAAACCCCTGGCTCAAAGGAATCCCATGGAGGTCGGAATGGAAGGGACCCTGGAGGTCATCTGGCCAAACCCCTGGCTCAAAGGAATCCCAGGGAGGGTGGGGATGGAAGGGACCCTGGAGGTCATCTAGCCCAACCCCTGCTCAATCCAGAGACACGCCCCAAATTACCTTTCCAAGCACACAGTTGTCCAATCCTTCTTAAAAACCTCCATCAAAGGGACGGGACGGGTGGGGATGGGATGGACCCCCCCGCCCCGAGGTCATCTAGCCCAACCCCCGTTCGGGTTCCTCGCCCCGAGGCACCTGTGTATGCCGGAGCACTCGATGCAGAGGGTGATGCCCAGGTTGATGCTGGCCCACTCCGGGGCCGCCTCCCGGCAGTCGCAACACTGGGCGTTGCCCTCCAGCCGCTGCACCCGGTCCACCACGTGCTTGTCCACCCCGCCCCGGAGTTTGCGGCTGGAAGGGGACTGCAGGGTGGCCGCCGTGAGGGAGGCGCTCCGCTCCAGATGCTGCCCCTCCCACAAAAAAAAAGAGAGAGAAAAAAGAAGCATTATCAGCAAAAGCAGGCATGGAGGGGCCCTCGGAGGTCATCTAGTCCAACCCCTTTCCCAAGCAGGATGTCCCAGACTATTTCAGATAAATAGGTAATGCAATCAGAATAGAAGGGACCTCAGAGATCATTTAGTCCAACCCCTGGCTCAGGCAGGAGACATTATGCGTGTGTAACGTAATGTAATCAGAATAGAGGTGGAAGGGACCTTGGAGGGTCATCTAGTCCAACCCCCAGAGTTCCGATACCGTTCCAGAGAAATACCTAAAGTTCTAAAGGTATGTATATAATATGCTGTGTGTATGTAATATATGTAAAAATATGTATGTAATGCAATCAGAATTGAGGTGGAAGGGTCCTTGGAGGTCATCTAGTCTAACCCCCTTCCCAAGCAGGACACCCTATGCCATTCCAGACAAACGTCTGTCCGGTCTCTTCTTAAAAACCTCCAGGGATGGAGCACCCACAAATTCTGTTGGCAAGCAGTTCCACTGGCTAATTTTTCTCACCATTAGGAAGCTGTAAGTCCTTGACTTACGACCACAATGGAGCCCCCCCAATTCCCTCAACTGTCGTAATGCGAGACCCTTCCTGAGTGCCCCAATTGTCATCACATGACCACACCCAAGGGGTGTGGTGTGACGGTCATAACGTCAGCACAAGCCACACCCCATTTTTCAGGGCCGTCGTAACTTCAAATCATCATTAAACAATCGGTCGTAAAACGAGGACCTCAGGACCCCCATGCCTCTTGCAAGGACCTGGTCGCAACTTTGGCCTAGATCTTACCTGCCCAGAGGATTCTGGGTGATCCTCATTGTACGCCGAGGCGATGCTACTCTGGACGGCGCACATCCAGGCCTGTAGGTGGCGCTCCGAATCGGCCTGCAGGAGGCATGTCCTAAAGCGAGACAGGAAGGAGAAGATATTTGACCCTGGACCCAGCAGAGATACAGGCAGTCCTCGATTTACGACTGCAAGTGAAACAGTTGTGAATTTTGCCCCGTTTTACGACTGTTCTTGCCACGGTCATTAAGTGAATCACCAGTTATTTTAGTTGGTGCAGTTGTTAGTCCGTTTTTCACCCTTATGACTGTCGCAACATCTCCTTGGTCACAAGATTTCCATGTGGATGCTTTCCATCTGACTCACATTTATGACGGCCGCGACAACCATGTTTCACACTTATGACCAGGGTAGCATTCCCCGTGGTTGTGTCATCAAAATTCAGACGCTTGGCGATTGACTTGTATTTATGACAGTCAAGCACAAAAGGGGGAACAACCCGGGAGGGGACTCGTTTAAGAACGGTAGTGATTCGTTTCACAATTGCGTCAAATATAAGGTTATAAAAATTGGCGCGTAATTCTCTTCAACGTCTCTGCTTAGTGACAAAAATTGGGGGGGGGGCATTTGGTCATATGATGAGGATGACCTGTTGATGTCGAAATTTATAAATGTTATTGTTGCGATAGCTTTTTCAGCTTTCAAATGGGGGGTTGTTTAATACTTTGGATTTTTTTTGTCCCTTTTAATTCACTTTTTAAAAAAAATGTTCTTTAGTTTTCTTTTTATTTTAAAGTTTTTATTTTTATTTTTATAAACACTTCAGTGTCTACAAACACGAACTGTGTATTTTCTGGCTACAGTAAATTTTGAGAAATCATCATAATAATAACAATAATATGCATAATATTGACAGCGGTGACATCATAACACCAGTATTTGCTTGTCCATTTTAGTAAGCCTTCTACCCATCGCCTCCTATTTTTTACTTTTGAAACATACAGAATAATAATCTTTAACTTCTAACATTTACTTCTACAGTAATTATAACTTCCACCCTATGACTGTGTCTGTCGGTCGGTCGGTCCATCATCTATCTATCTATCTATCTATCTATCTATCTATCTATCTATCTATCTATCTATCTATCTATATATATATCTATCTATCCAAGCCAAGCCTATCTGTCTGTCTGTCTCTCTATTTTTCTATCTATCTATCTATCTATCTATCTATCTATCTATCTATCTATCTATCTATCTATCTATCTATCTATCTATCTATCTATCTATCTATCTATCTATCTATCCATTTGTCTGTCTGTCTATCTATCTATCTATCTATCTATCTATCTATCTATCACATCTAATTATCTATCTATCATATCGATCGATCTGCCTGTCTGGATCCGCGTGCTTCACTATGAAACTATGTAGTCGGGCTTACTTTTGGGGGGAGGAAAATAAGGGGGGAAAAATTCTGCCTCTGCCTACCAGCATCCATGGGTATTCATCTGGCTAGCGTCTTGTTCGTGTGTGAGAGTGGAGGGCTGTTTGGAAACTGAAAGAGTATTTGCTGGGTGAGCAAGGAGACAGCAAGGAGCCTGGGCGTGGCTTAGCTCAACTGTTCTGTCCTAAAGCTGCTTGGGGCTCTGAAATTGAGACTGAAACTCTGTTCCTCTGCTTGTGTTTTGCCTTTGGAAGATATTTCTTTCCAGGTGGGGAGTAGAACTCCTTAGCATCAGAGCATGTTAATAATAATAATAATAATAATAATAATAATAATAATAATAATAATAATAATAATAATAATATAGGAAATACTCTAAATGCTCTGAGGGTCATTTTGAAAAATCCTTTCTTAGGGAGCCCCTAGAAGCCAAGAGGATTATAATGTGCCAAATTTCAAGTTTGTAGGCTTGACGGTTCTGGAGATTTTGTGATGATGCGCGAGGAGCATTTCGCTTTTATATAGATAGATGTGATAGATAAACAGGTGATAGATAGATAGCTCCCCCGTCCCCAAATCTATAGATAGATGATAACTAGATAGATGATAGATAGATGGATGGATGGATAGATGGAAGGTAGAAGAAGATAGATATAGATAAGAAGAAGAAGGAAGTGGAGGAGGAGAAGGAGGAGGAGGAGGAAGAGGAAGAAGAAGAAAAAGAGGAGGACAAGGAGGAGGAGGAGGAAGAAGATGAAGAGGAGGAGGAGGAGGAGGAAGAATGAGAAGAAGAAGAAGAAGAAGAAGAAGAAGAAGAAGAAGAAGAAGAAGAAGAGGAGGAGGAGGAGGAGGAGGAGGAGGAGGAGGAGGAGGAGGAATGAGAAGACGAAGAAGAAGAAAAAGAAGAAGAAGAAGAAGAAGAAGAAGAAGAAGAAGAAGAAGAAGAAGAAGAAGAAATTTCCCCCAGTTTTCAGATTCTATCTCTATTTCCTAATCTTTAATAAAAACAAATCCAGAATCAAAATTTATTCTAAATCTATCCATAATTTTCTTTGGCGTTTGTTGTTGTTGTTGTTATTTTGGAGTTAATTTTTTGGAATAAAATAAGAATTTGGTCGAAGAACAGGAGGCGAGAAAGAGAGGAAAAATGGGATTCCGGCTCTTTTGGGGGAAATCTGGGGTTTCAAACACACCTCGATGGCCGTGCTGAGGGAAGGACGTGGATGGCAGGGGCCCTGGAGCCATCTTGACTTTTTGACCTTCCGCCCTGCGGCAGCCCCCGGGAGGAAGAGGGGAGGGACTCACTTGGAGGGGGAGACCACCTCGAAACAGAAGCGGCGCTCGTGATCCGGGCATCGCTTGACGGTGCACAGACGGAGGTCTTCCACCACCACCGTCACCACGTCCTGGGGTTTTGGGGGAGGAAGAAGAGGAGGATGTGAGGGGTCCAGCACATCCTCAGCCCCCCGCCCCCTCTGCCAAGATGGAGTGTGCCCCGCCCCGCCCCCAAACTCCCACCCGGTGGGTGCAGGAAAAAGACCCTGGCGTTTCCATCCAGCCAGGTTTCTATTCTTTCTTTCCTTTCTTTCTGTCTGTCTGTCTTTTTTCCTCTTTATCTCCCTCCTCTTTCCTTTCTCTTCCTCCATCTCCTCCTTCTCCTTTCCTTTCTTTATCCCTCCTCCCTTTTTTGTTCTTCTCCTTCCTTCCTTCCTTGTCGTCTCTCCTCTCCTTCCCTCCCTCCCTCTTCTCCTTTTTCTCTCCCTTTTTCTTCTCCTCATGCCTTCCTTCCTTCCACTCCTTTCTTTCTTTCTTTTCTTTCTTTCTTTCCTTTCTCTTTTCTTTCTTTTTCTCTTTCTTTTCTCTTCCCTTCCTTCTCTTTTATTTTTCCTTTTCCTTCCTTCCTTTCTTTTTCCTCCCTCCTCCTTCTCTTTTTTTTGTTCTGCTTCCTTCTTTTCCTTTCCCTCCCTCTCCTCTGCTTCTTTCTTTCCCTCCTTCCCTGCCCCTTTCTTTCTCTTTTTCTCTCTTTCCTTTCCTTTCTCTCTTTCTCTTCCATTCCTTCCTTTTCCCTTTTCCTTTTTTCCTTCTTTTCCTTTCCCTCCCTCTCCTCTGCGTCTTTCTTTCTTTCCTCCTTCCCTGCCTCTTTCTTTCTCTTTTTCTCTTTCCTTTCCTTTCTCTCTTTCTCTTCCATTCCTTCCTTTTTTCCTTTTTTCCTTCTTTTCCTTTCCCTCCCTCTCCTCTGCGTCTTTCTTTCTTTCCTCCTTCCCTGCCTCTTTCTTTCTCTTTCCTTTCCCTCTTTCTCTTCCATTCCTTCCTTTTTCCTTTTTCTTTTTCCCTTCTTTTCCTTTCCCTCCCTCTCCTCTGCCTCTTTCTTTCTTTTTCTCTCTTTCTCTTTCCTTTCCTTTCTCTCTTTCTCTTCCATTCCTTCCTTTTTCCTTTTCCTTTTTCCTTTCTTTTCCTTTCCCTCCCTCTCCTCTGCTTCTTTCTTTCCTCCTTCCCTACCTCTTTCTTTCTCTTTTTCTCTTTCTCTTTCCTTTCTCTTTCTCTTCCATTCCTTCCTTTTTCCTTTTTCCCTTCTTTTCCTTTCCCTCCCTCTCCTCTGCTTTCTTTCTTTCCTCCTTCCCTGCCCCTTTCTTTCTCTTTTTCTCTCTTTCTCTTTCCTTTCTCTCTTTCTCTTCCATTCCTTCCTTTTTCCTTTTCCTTTTTCCTTCCTTTCTTTTTCCCTCCCTCTCCTCTGCTTCTTTCTTTCCTTCCTTCCTCCCTCCCTTCTTCCCAAGGAAAACTGCCCCCCTCATCCTCCAGAGGCAGCCCCCTCCCCCCTCCTCACCTTGGCTTTCTTCTGATAGACCAGCTGGTTGTTCTGGATGGAGAACCAGCGCCTGCAACAGAAACGCAGCAGCTGAGCAGGGAAGGACGGCCCAGGAGAGCTTCCCTAGGCCAGAGCAGTCTACCTCGCCGAGAACAATTGCAAGGGCAGGGCTTCCTTCAACCTCAAAGGTTAAATAGGTAGAGGCAGCCACTGACTTACGACCACAGTTAGGAGCAGAACTTTTCTTGCTAAGATGCCGAAAGTGTGGGAAATTCTTTTTTCAGTGCCATCCTAACTTCGGAGGGCCGCTAAACGAATGGCTGGAAGTTGAGGACTACTTACACTGGGGAAGTTAGCCCATCGAAAAATGTATTTGTTCTTGTCCTATCCGTGTCGAATTCTGGAAAACATTTGCCATCTGGGGGAACCTGGGATCCAGGCATCTTAAATCAATGATGGGGAGATAGGAGGGGAACTGACCACATTTGCAGGTGATACTAAGCTGGCAGGAATAGCCAACACCCAAGAAGATGAGCTCAAGATCCAGAGGGATCTTGACAGACTTGAACCCTGGACCGTATCTAATAAAATTAAATTCAGTGTAGAGAAAAGGAAAGTCCTACACTTAGGCAAGAAAAACCCAAAGGACCCATATGGACTGGGTGAAACCAGGCTCAGTAGCAGGACCTGTAATAAGAGATCTTGGAGTCTTAGTGGACAACCAGCTAAATAGGAGCCAGCCGTGTGCAGCAGCAGCCGCCGCCAAAAAAGTTAATGCAATCCTAAATTGCATTAACAGAGGGATACAATCGAGATCAAGGGAGGCACTAATACCAATCTATAAAGCCTTAGTAAGGCCACACCTAGAGTCCTGCATCCAATTTTGGTCACCACATTATAAAAAAAGATGCTGAGACTCTAGAAAAAGTGCGGAGAAGAGCAACCAGGACGATTAGGAGACTGGAGACTAAAACATACGACGAACGGTTGCAGGAACTGGGCCTGGCCAGTCTAGGGAAGAGAAGGACCAGGGGAGGCAGGAGAGCATCTTCCAATAGTTGAAGGGCTGCCCCAGAGAGGAGGAAGGGGGTCAAGCTATTCTCCAAAACCCCTGAAGGCAAGACAAGGAATAATGGATGGAAACTGATCAAGGAGAGATTTTTCAACCTGGAAATAAGGAGGAATTTTCTGACAGAACAATCAACCCATGGAACAGAAGTTGCCTTCAGAAGTTGTGGCAGCTTCATCCCTGGAGGCTTCCAAGAAGAGACTGGACTGCCCTCTGTCAGAAACGGTGTAGGGTCTCCTGCTTGGGAAGAGGGGGGTTGGACTGGATGACCTCCAAGGCCCCTTCCCAACTCTGATTATTTGTCATCTGTTAAACTGACTGGAGAATCCTGGGAGTTGAAGTCCACCTCTCTTGAAAGATGCCCAGGTTGAGAAACGCTGCTCTATGGGATGAGGCAGGTGTGTCCGCCTAGCTTACCTGCTCCAGGTCTTGAAGGCGTTGCTGGCCCGTTTGTACAGGTATCCTTCCGTCACCACCGCGCCAGGTTCAGCCTGGATTTCAGGGACATCATCGTCTTGGGTCAAATCCTGGGCAAAGGTGAGGAGAGACGTAAAACCTGCACGCAAAGGACCCAAATCCCACTTCGATAGTTCCTACCGCTATCGAAGGAAACTCCTCCCTTTGGGCCTAAGCTCCGCCCCTTCTTTCACAAGCTCCTCCCACCTGTTGAAACGCCACCCAACCCGCTTCTCAGGCAGATCCTTACAGAATCCATAGTTAGAAGGGACCTCAGATATCATCTAGCCCAACCCTCTTCTTAAGCATGGGACCCTTATAGATTCATACAGAATCAATACAAGAACTCTTGTATTCTGTACTCAACGGAACAGAAGTTGCCCTTGGAAGTTGTGGGAGCTTCATCCCTGGAGGCTTTCAAGAAGAGATTGGACTCCCATCTTGTCAGAAATGGTGTAGGGTCTTCTGCTTGGGTGGGGCGGGGGGTTGGACTAGTTCCAGGGGTTGCCAACCTTTTGGACCTCAGGAACCACCAAACTCATAATTTTAAATCCTGGGGACCACTAACCAGTTCTGTGGGCGTGGCCTAATTTGTGGGTGTGGCTTGGTGGTGATGTGACTGGCTGGGCATGGGTTGTAGGTAAAGATTATAAACCTTTATATAAAATATTGAAATTTTTTTTTATTAAAAAAGAGCAATTTTTACCCAAAATCAAGCAAAGCAAGCAGGCAGATTGAGTTGCTCACAGAATCACAGATTCATTCAGGGATCTATCTATCTGCCATCAGCTACCTGAGTCTGTCACATAAAATTTGCTTGCAAGCAAACTCACAAAATGAACTCACAACACACCATGTATATAAATATTGATATATTTTTTTTATTAAAAAAGAGCAATTTATAAATATTGATATATTTTTTTTATTAAAAAAGAGCAATTTTTACCCAAAATCAGCCAAAGCAGGCAGGCAGATTGAGTAGCTCGCAAAACCATTCAGTGATCTATCTATCTGCCATCGGCTAGCTCAGTCTCTCAAATTTGCTTGCTGTGAGTCTGCTTGGAATAATAGAACCTTCAGTCCTAAGGGAGGTTCGGCTCTGCTTAAAAGCAGAGCGGAAGATCTAAAGACTAGCTAGAAAGCAAGAAATCCAACCGTTTCCTGCTTCCGAGCTAATCTAAATCTCCCGGCACAGCAGAACGGATGATGGTCGGAAAAAGGAAAAATAGCAATTTAGCAGGCAAATTAGCCGGGTAAGGAGTGAGTGGGCGGAGAGGGTTCCCGCGGGCCAGGTGGGCTGGACAGCCTTGTGTTTTTACACAGCCTGGATTAATTGCTTTGGAGTGTGAGATTTCTCTGCAGTTTGGTGACCCCTGGACAAGATGGCCTACGAGGTCCCTTCCAACTCTGATTATCTGTTACCTGTTATCAGCTCACCCCTGTAATTAAGCCAGGTTTCTCGTACCCCGGGGAACCTCACCTTCTGTTTTATGACGGCGTGTCTCTGTTCCATGTCTCTCTTCTCTCGGGCCGATTCCAGGACCAACTCGTGCAGCTGATTAAAAAGAAGAGAGACTTGGGGAAGAAAAGGGTCGCAAACCTGGATTGAGGGTCACTCTGCAGGAAACGGCTGGGGTGAGGTTCGAAATCCACAACCCGGGATGGAAGTCGCAGGAAGTCCTCCACTTACGACCACCATGGACTGCCCCCCCTCCAATTACGTTGCTAAGTGAGACATTGGTTCAGTTGACTCGTTTCTTGCACAAATTGGTTAAGCAACTCCCTGCAGTTGCTAAACGGTCGTTAAGTGAATCCGGCTTCCCCTCCCAGAAGGTCGCCAAAGGGGACCGCGTGGATCTTGGGACATTGCGGCTGTCGTAAATCAGAGTCAATGGCCGAGCGTCCGCATTTTGAGTGCGTTGACATAGGAGGAGGATGCAACAGTCATTAAGTGTGAAAAGCGGTGGTAGCTCATTTTTTTCCTGGTGCCGTCGTAACTTCAAACGGTCACTAAATGAACCATTGTAAGTCGAGGACTGCCTCAATTGATTTATTGATTTATTCGTTCAATTGGTGACTCTGGACAATTTAAAGTTTATATATATATATATGTATGTATGTATGTATGTATGTATGTACGTGTGTGTGTGTGTGTGTATATAAAAACAGCGGGAAAAACCTTTTAAACCATTTTTTTTAAAAAAATCAATTTGCACGGCAGCCAACAAAAGCGAATTCTATTTTCTTCCCCAGTGCAGGCAAGTCCTCGACTTACAACGGTTCATTTAGTGACCGTTCAAAGTTTACGATGGCGCTGAAAAAAAATGAGCTATGACTGCCTTTCACACTTACGACCGTAGAGACATCCCCGGGGGTGTCACTCAATTAAAATTCAGAGGCTTGGCCAGTGTCTCGTATTTACGACGGCCGTCGTGTCCCCGGAGTCACGCGATCCCCTTTTTGCGACCTTCCGACAAACGAAGCCAACGAGGAAGGCAGATTCATTTAACAACCGCAGCCAGAAAGCGCGTAAAGATATAGTGGGACTACAAGTCCCATCACACCCAACCAATTCTTTCTTTCTTTCTTTTTTTTGTCTCCATTGGCCTGGCTTTGAACCAATCCTATTGCGAGGAAACGTCTCACACCCCTGGAAAATTGACTCTTGTTTATTCAGGATTTTTTCCCCTTTCCTGGCTCATCTCTGGCTTTCTTCCATCAATTTCCCCTCTTTCTATAATTCTGGCCAACGAGCAGAAAATCTCTCCGTGCACACAAAATTGTTTTTGCAATTCTGGACCAACCCACCCCCGTGCGCCCCTAAGTTTTATCATACTGGAAATAAAGAAATAAAATACTCAACAAAACAAAAACATGCCATGGAGTAAAATACGCAGCCAAGTAAAATAAAAACCTAAAATAAAATCTTAATAAAACAAAAAAATGCAATAGCATAATATGCCGTGAAACCAAAGAAGATTAAAATAAAGAAGGAATAAAACGTACCATGAAATAAAGTCGACAAATGAAAAGATGCAATAAAATAGAAATAAAATAAACTAACGAATAAATGAAATTTGCCATAAAGCAAAATAAGATGCGCCATAAAATAAACCAGCAAACAAATAAAATATAAATAAACGTACCATAAATTAAAATTAAATTAAATTAAATAATAAATTAATTAAATTAAAGTAAAGTAAAGTAAATTAAATAATAAATTAAATAATAAATTAAAAAGTGAAGTGAAGTGAAGTGAAGTGAAGTAAATAATAAATTAAATAATAAATTAAAAAGTGAAGTGAAGTGAAGTGGTGAAGTGAAGTGAAGTGAAGTGAAGTCAAGTGAAGTCAAGTCAAGTGAAGTGAAGTGAAGTCAAGTCAAGTCAAGTCAAGTCAATTATTAAATTAAATTAAATTAACCCCCAGGACCGCCGGTCCCTCACCTGAGCATCCAGGCCTTTGCGATATTCTTCTAGCTGTTTGGAGCTTTGAAATCCCTGCTCCAGGAACACAGATTGGGCCTCCATGAAGGACAAGACCTGGAACGATCGCAGGCATCAAAAGGGAGACCCCCCCACACCAGCCGTCCCTTAAAATAAAATTTGAGGTGATCCCCAAAAATGATTCTTTGCAAAACAGAGAGAGAAGAGCCTTGGGAGGAAGGAAGTTTTGAATTTGAATTTTCCCATCCTGGGCCCTGAAAGCTAAAATTCAGCTAAAATCAGAAGGGGGAACAGAAGGAGATTTTTCTGGCGTTGAGAAGGTCAACTCAAGACAGATTATATCTCTCCTGGTAGGTCCATGACTTACGACCCGAAGACAGCCCCAAATTTCCGTTGCTAAGCGAGACGTTGGTTAAGGGAATTTTTCACCTCATTTTACGCCTTTCCCTGCCGCTGTTGTTAAGTGCATCGCCGTAATTGTTAAGCGAGCAGCCTGGTTGTTAAGCGAATCTGGTTTCCCTATCGACTTTGCTTGATGGAAGGTCGCAAAAAAAGGGGATCGCATGACACCCCCCCCGGAAGCTGTGACCGTCATAAATGTGAGTCAAGCACCTGGATTTGGACCACGTGATCCTAGGGGATGCCTCAACGGTTGTAAGTGTGAAAAATGGACCTAAGTCACTTTTTTCATGAATGGTCACTATAAGTGGAGATCTTCCTGTACGTCTTAAATGTGGTCACATTGAGATCTGGGGACTTCAACTCCCAGAATTCCCCCGGGGAGACAGAGGCAGAGCCTGGGCCGTCCTTCAGCCCTCCGATGGAGTCAACAGCCCCCAGGTCTGGAGGGGGCTGATGAGGAAGAGGAGGAACAGCTGGATCCAGGGCCTGACGTGCAGAAGGCAGAGGAGAGGAGAGCAGTGGAAATCCATGGGCCGGACCTCGGGACGGGAGAGCCATCGCTGCTGTCAGCAAAGCCCCCACCCCAGCTCTGGGGATCAAAGGCAGGGGGGCGGAGGTGAGTAGGTGTGGCAGACAGCTATTCACCTCCCTGCCGGACACACCGGTCAGCCTGCGGTGAGAGAGGGAAACATTTGGCCGAGGCTGCCGGCGCTCCTAATTAACGGAATCTTTCGAGTTCACGTCAAGAGGGTTCGTCGTGTTTTGGGAGCCGGGTCAGAACACGATGCCAACCCCGCGGATGGCCACGACAACCCACTGGGGCAAAAACTCCACGCCAAAGCCGCCACCCTGCCCCCCCGCAGCGCAGGTGTCAGCCTGTGCACCGAGTGCGAATCTCGCTCAGATCCCCTCCACCCAGGGACCTACTCCGGCATCTCATGGAAGCCATCTTTGTGAACGTGTGCGAAAATCTAAGCTACACACACAAACACACACACGCGCACATGTGTGTGCCCTCCCCTCTCCGGGCAAGAGGTTTGAGGCTGGGGACGATGGGAGTTTGTAGTCCAAGGGACCAAGGTTGGGGGAGGGAGTTCACTCACGAATTTGAGGATCTCAAATTTCTTCTTGGATTGAATCACGTTGATCTGAAAGACAGGAGAGGAGAGTCTGGAGTTCAAGTCCCACGTTGCCAGGCGCCACCCCGAGAGTCCCCAGACCCCTCGCTGTCCGCCTTCCCCCACCCAAACCCAGAAACGGGATCCTCAGCCCCTGCACCCGGCCCACTCTACCTGCAGCACGTAGTCCAGGGCTCGGTTACGGAAGGTGGTACGGGCCGCTTTGAGGGCGACCATGGCGTCCTCTGCGTCGTGTTGGCGCCGACGGGGCACCTCAGCGTTGTGGTGCAAGGCGCTGCCAAGGCATTCACTGCCCCTCTCGAATTCCTTCCGGGTCTCTTTGAACTGCTTAATGTCCCTGAAAGAGAAGAAGGGTGCGGGGTTCACACGATGTCCTTAACCCGGGTTAGCTGCATTCACAGAACTATGTGATCGGGCTTAATTTCGGGAGAGGAAAATAAGGGGAGGGGAATTCTGCCTCTGCGCCTACCAGCATCCATGGGTATTCATCTGGCTAGCGTCTTGTCCGTGTGTGAGAGAGTGGAGGGCTGTTTGGAAACTGAAAGAGTATTTGCTGGGTGAGCAAGAAGGAGACAGCAAGGAGACTGAGTGTGGCTTAGCTCAACTGTTCTGTACGAAAACTGCTTGGTGCTATGAAACTGAGACTGAAACTCCTCTGCTTGTGTTTTGCATTTGGAAGATATTTCTTTTTTTCAGGTGGGGAGGGGGAATAGGACTCCTTAGCATCAGAGCATGTTAATAATAATAATAATAATAATAATAATAATAATAATAATAATAATAATAATAATATAGGAAGTACTCTAAATGGTCTGATGGCCATTTGGAAAAATCCTTTCTTAGTGAATCCCTAGAAACGAAGAGGAACCTATGATTTGAGGTATTTCCCCGTTAGGAGAATGAGCGCATACAGGGAGACCTAGTGAGAGAAGTGTTGAATAACACACACACAGCACACAGATACACTGTACAGTAAATGTAGGTTTTTACTTCCAATAAATGTTTAAGCACAATCCAAGATAAGCAGTCCAAGTCATTCACAGGTAAATCAGTCAGTGTTTAGTTCAGGGATAATCCAAATATCAAAGTCCAGTATCAAAAACAGTCCAGTAACAGACTTACTTCAACGATCCGTAACAGACATTAGGAGGAACGGCAACTCTCTCCAACAGAAGGAAACAGAGACTCACTGAGACACACCCTCTTCTGAGACTAAGACTAAACAATCCAGGTTTCTGGCTCCATCTTATGGCCATTGGAGAAACCACACTCAATTACAGATTGAGTATTCTCTTAAAGATACAGTATTAAAATGTCTATCCTGGTTTATATATTTCCAGCCCAAATAACTGTTAGGTGACTTACATTCCTAACACTATGGGCTGGCTTTCATGCCTAAGGCAGGACTAGAACTCCCATTCTCTTGGTGATTGGCCCAAAGTCGCCCAGCTGGTTTTCATACCCAAGGCGGGACTAGAACTCCCATTCTCCTGGTGATTAGCCCAAAGGCACGCAGCTGGCTTTCATGCCTAAGGCGGGACTAGAACTCCCATTCTCCTGGTGATTGGCCCAAAGTCACCCAGCTGGCTTTTGTGCCTAAGGCGGGACTAGAACTCACCCTCTCCAGGTGATTGGACCAAAGTCACCCAGTTGGCTTTCGTGCCTAAGGCGGGACTAGAACTCCCCGTCTCCTGGTGATTGGCCCAAAGTCACGCAGCTGGCTTTCCTGCCTAAGGCGGGACTAGAACTCCCGGTCTCCTGGTTTCTAGCATGTTGCCTCAACCACTAGACCAAACTGACTCTGGGAAGCCAATGGTTGACTTCCTAACCCCCAATATCTAAACCCAGTTTGGCCTGGCGGTGCATCTTGTGAAATCCCAGATACGTTGGGGAGGCAGCTACCGAATGCAAAGCGAACCGTCCGTTGGTGAGTTCAAAACGGACCCCGGGGACCCCAGTTCAAATCCCGTTCGGCCCCGAATAATTCCCTCCCAATCATTTTTGTGGGTTGCTTTCAACACAAAAGACGCTAAGCCAACAGACTCCCGTTAGACACACTTACTCCTTCACCAGAGTTTGCAGCTGCTGCTTGAGAGATTGCTGTGCAGTCTCCAGGAGTTCCTAGGACGAAAAAAAGAGCACCTTTAAGCAAGGATAGGATAGGATAGAAGAGAAAATGCAACAGAAAATAGAATAGAATAATGGAATGAATAGAATAGACTAGAGCAGAACAGAAAATAGAATAGACTATTAGAATACAATAGAATAGGAAATAGAATAGAATATTAAGATAGGATAGGATATGGTAGAATAACAGAAGGGACCTTGGAGGTCTTCTAGTCCAGCCCTCTGCTTAGGCAGGAAAATTTACACCACTTCAGACAAACGCCTATAGTTGAAACCAAGTTTATTTTATTTTACACCCTTATCATAAAATATAAAAAGTAAATGCAGTAAAGTATCGTGTATTTTATTTTATGGCGTGTTTCATTCTACTTTACTGCACATTTTATTCTATTCTATTGCATATATATTTTTTTTTTGCCACAATTATTAAATGAATCCTATCTTGAATTCTCCTGCTGGGAGGGTTTGTTTGATTTCTTTGAGAACCGAAAGGCCACATCGAGGCAACAATACTGAGGGGCGGGGAGAATGTTTTATTGCCATTTTTGGGGCGGCCTCTTTCGAGTTTTCTGTCTTGTTTACAGGGTTGGGGTTTCCTGGTGGTCTCCCATCCTTAACAGCTAGCAAAGATCAATCCACTCACTTCTTGCTGTTCCATCATTTTGCTCAAACTCTGGGAAAATTTTTCCAGGCACTCCTGGGCGGGGAAAAAAAAGGCAACAAATCACCAGAGAAACATCGGAATGAGGAATATTTGGTCTAATAATCGCTTTAAACCTTTTTTTTTAATTTTGTTTCTCGGTTTGGGTCAAACTGACATAGTTTTCAAACCCGACTGGGGTTTATTTTCCTCCTGGGCCGAACTACAACTCCCATCGCACGCAGGTGAGAGGACATGGCGGGTTGAGCAAACAGACTTGGCATTTAGGAACTTCCGGGGCCCGGCTGATGTCGGGTGCCAGGCACTTTACACATGCTCAGAGGCAGTGTGGGCAAGCAAGAGGAATGTTGCCCTCAAAGGGACGTTGACTTTTGCACTTTCGTCTTCCTAGATCTATCTAATCTATCTATGAATCTATCTATCTATCTATCTATCTATCTATCTATCTATCTATCTATCCATCCATCCATCCATCTATCTATCCCTCCTTCCATCCATCCCCATCCGTCCATCTATCCCTCCCTCCCTTTATCCATCTACCTATCCCTCCATTTATCCCTCCCTCCATCCATCCATCCATCCATCCATCCATCCATCCATCCCATCTATCTCTCCCTCCCTCCATCCACCTATCTATCTCTCCATTTATCCCTCCACCTATCCACCTATCCACCCATCTATCCATCCATCAATTCCATCTTCCTGTCTGTCTGTCTATCTATAATTTATCTATATCTATCTATACTTCTATTTATTTCAAGAAAAGATCTCTCTCTCCCTCCTTCCATCCATCCCTCCCTCTATCTATCCCTCCATCCACCTATCTATCTCTCCATTTATCCCTCCACCTATCCACCTATCCATCCATCTATCCATCAATTCCATCTGTCTATCTCTCCCTCCTTCCATCCCTCCATCTATCCCTCCCTCATCTATCCATCTATCTATCAATTCCATCTGTCTGTCTGTCTGCCCATCCATTCTTCAGTCTGGGGACAAAAGGCCGTTCTGTGTGTGTGTGTGTGTCTCTCACATGCACAAACACACAAAATACACACACACACACACACACACACGCACAGAGGGCTGGGACACAGGAGCCGCCGCGTGCCACGATGCACGGTTCTCTTCCCAGCCAAGGCCAAACGCCAGTTTGAGGGCAACCGCCCCCTGGCCTCTCCCCCACCCACCGCCCCCACCCAAAATCCACTTACGACCATCAAGGTGTCCCCCGAGGAATTCTGGGATAGCTCCTGAATGCCCAGGGCAAAACTCTTGCTGTGGCTGCAGAACTGGCGCCCGGATTCCAGCATGGTGCTCCCCAGTTTCAACAACTGCCAAGCGGGGGGAAGACGGGGAGAAGTGGGTCAGAACTGGGACGTACGGACACCAGTGGGCATCTGTCCGGCTAAGCCCCCCCTCCACGACCACCACAGACCAGCCTTGGCACACCCTGGGGCAGCGGTGCCCACCCGCCCAAGACAGCAGCACCAGCCTGCAGGCAGGTGTTCCAGCTGGCAAGATCAAGAGCAACGCGGGTTGTCCTCGACTTACAACCATTCGCTTAGCGACGGTTTGAAGTTGGAGCTGGAAAAAAAAATGGCCCTTGCACTCTGTACAGCCAGGATCAAAATTTGGGTGCTTGGCTAACCAGCATATAGTAATGGGGTGGCACCATCCCAGGGTCACGTGACTACAATTTTCTTTCTTTCTTTCTTTCTTCTTCCTTCCTTCCTTCCTTCCTTCCTTCTCCTTCCTTCCTTGCTCCTCCTCTCCTTCCTTCCTTCCTTCCTTCTTTCCTTCCTTCCTTCCTGTCGATCTTCCTTCCTTCTTCCTTTCCTTCCGTCCTCCCTCCCTCCCTCCTTATCTACCTTCTTTCCTTCCTTCTGCCTCCCTCCCTCCCTTCCTTGTCTCTCATCCTTCGATCTTCGTTCCCTCCTCCCTCCTTTCCTCCCTTTCTTTCTTTCTTCTTTCCTCCCTTCCATTTGTCCACCTTCCTTCCATCATCCTTTCCTTCCTTCCTTCCTTCCTTCCTTCCTCCTCTTTCCTTCCTCCTTCTCTTCTCTTTCCTTCCTTGCTCCTCCTCCTCTTTCTCCTTCCTTCCTCCTCTTCCTTTCTCCTTTCCTTCTCTTCCTTCCTTCCTTCCATCCTTCCTTCATTCCTTCCTTCCTCCCTTCCTTCTCCCTTCCTCCTTCTCTTCCTTCCTTCCTTGCTCCTCCTCTCCTTCCTTCCTTCCTTCCTTCTCCTTCCTTCCTCCTTCTCCTTCCTTCCTCCTTCTCTTCCTTCCTTGCTCCTCCTCTCTCCTTCCTTCCTTCCTTCTCCTTCCTTCCTCCTTCTCCTTCCTTCCTCCTTCTCTTCCTTCCTTCTCTTCCTTCCTTCCTTCCTTCCTTCCTTCCTTCCTTCCTTCCTTCCATCCATCTTCCTTCCTTCCCTCCATCCTTCCTTTTCTCTGTCTCTCTCTTTTCTTCCACTCTCCTTTCTTCCCTTTCTCTTCTTCCTTCCTACCCAGAGGAATTCTGGGAAAACTCCTTCAGCCCCGATGCAAAACTCTCGCGGTGGCTGTGGAACTGGCGCCCGGATGGGCTGCCATCCGACGCACTTTTCACTCGTTTTATTAATTCAGCTTGTCACGAGTTATTTTTCTCAGCTTTGCTGAAGTCAAGATATATTAATTACATCTACTGCATTCTCACCGTCTATTGAAAAAGCTGCCCAGTTTGAGGGGGAGAGGAAAAAAAAGGGTGATAATTATTCTTGCCCTTTTCTATGCTGAATTCCAGGAAACCCTGACCGGCTGGGGAATTCTGGGAGCATTGAAGAAACACCCTTTAGGATCTGAAAGATCACAAAGGATCTGGACAGTTCTGGGAGAAATTTTGCTTTAGACAGGAAATTGCTCTCCTGCGGTGTCAGGTGGTGCAATCCAGAAGCAGCCACAGGCGTTTAAAGACCTATAAACAAAATATTTTTTGTTATGTTCTCTTCCTTGTGTGCAATTCTGCAACTTCTGGATTTTTCTCCTGGGGAGGGGAAACAGACGAACAGTTTGCAAAGTATTTGGTGCAAAGCCCAGGTGTGCTCTTAAACCTGACACGGCCGTTGTCCCTTTGCCAGCGTGCAAAAATCAGGTGCGTCACCTGCTCACCTTTTCCAACTGGGTCTCCAAAATCGACACTTCTAGTTCCACGGTCTCAACAGCGGCCCTGAAGTGGGGATTTATTTTTTGGGGGTGGGGGATGGGGAGAGAAAGGAAGGAAATATGTCAGCCAGGGCGGTCAGAAACCACTGCAAAAGATATGCTGAGCACGAACGCGTAGGGATTCGAAGCAGAGTCGTGGCCACAGAGTCACAACACCCGACGCATCTTGCAATTTCCGTTCTTGCTTTGCCACGTTTATGAACAAGCAGCCACAGAAGGTATTAGAGGTGGCGGGCGGGGCGGGGCACTTTTGCAACAACTGCAACGTGGAGGAAATTAAAATGAGTTGGGACAGACCGTCTGAATGTTGAAAATCCAACCAAAAATACAAGCGACATATAACCCCATGTGGTGGACATGCCCTGTAGCGAGAAAAAAAACTGGATAAGGACAAAAAAAAATGGTGCAAAGAAACAGAAGAAATAATTAAACAGCAAATTGAACTAAGACCGGAAAATTTTCAATTAGGTCTAATAACGGGAAAATATGATAAGAAAACAGAGTAGAAAAGCAAGCTAAAGAAGTGCTGATAGCTTGAGCAAAATATTTTGGTTATGCCATAAAATTGATAAATGGCAGAAACTGTGGGACAGAAATTATGAACTGACAATATTGACAGCGATAAGAGAATTTGCACAAAATGTATTATAGATGGCTTTTAGCGCCAGCAAAATTAGCAAAAATGTTTAAAGAAAAATCAATTAAATGTTGAAAATGTCATCAAATACCAGGAACATATTATCGTGTGGTAGACTTGCACGGAAGCTAAAAGATATTGGACTAAGATACATATATGGCTGGAGAAAATGATTAAACAACACACAGATTTGAAGCCTGAAGTGTTTTTTGCTAGGAACGGTACCAGAAGGTTATCGTAAAGAAAAGACTTATTTCATTATACGTGTTTTAACAGCATCTAGAATTGTATTTGCCCAAAACTGGAAGAGTGATAAGATGCCAATAGAAGGAAAAATAATTGAAAAAATATTTGAATGTGCAGAAATGAATAGGTTGACACTAGAAATTAAAAAAAATGAAGAATCTGAATATTATATGATATGGGATTTGTTTTACCAATGGATAGAAAATAGAATAAACGAAAAAGGATTAGATGTAGTTATAAAATAATAAGAGGAATTAATGTAAGAGGTATATTGGATCTCATTTATACTATGTATATGGGAATGTGATTATTATTATTATTATGTTGTTAACATGAATAAGAAGAATCTTATTAATAATGGATAAGTAATTTGAAATATGTACCGAATCGACACACGATTGAAATGGAATGGATTTTTTTGTTTATAAAAAAAAAATGAAAAAAGAAAACAGAGTATGTATTGCTACATCTATTAATACACATCTAATAATACATCTAATAACAGAATTAACTTCCGCATAAAATTGGATTAAAAACTGTATGCCACTAGAGGAAAATGTGATGTAAAAAGATACTAGAGAGCATCGAGACGGATAAGTTGACCATGGAGATAAAGGATAGAGAGGAAATTGATTATTACCTGACATGGAATGCACTGTACGATTGGCTAAATAATAGATATAGAGGTGAATAGAGAAGACGACAATAGAATAATAAGGCAAAGGTTATAGTGGACAAAGATAGGTTAGGGAATATAGATAAATGTACAGATAGGTGTAAGATTTATGTAAAAGTATGTATACCGTCACCGAAGCATTGCAATGAATGGAAATAACGTTGTATATAAGAAAAATTGTTTCATAAAAATTATTTTTTTCAAACAAATAAATCGAATGAGTTGATGGTCGTAGTTCTTCTGTTTCATCATCACTTCAAGCTTTCAAGAAGAGACTGGACTGCCATTTTGTCAGAAATGGTACAGGTAGGGTCTCCTGCTTGGGCGGGGGGTTGGACTAGATGACCTCTAAGGTCCCTTCCAAGTCTGCTTCTCGTTTTCAACCAAGCTGGCTGCCTCCATTTGGAGATGGGACTCCATTGCCCAGAATTCTTTGCAGGAGATTCCCAAACTCCTGGGGAAAAACTGTGTTAAAACCATGTTTTTAATCTCACCGAGATGGAATTCAACTCCCAGAATTCCTCAGCCAGGAGAATCCAGGTATCCATTATAATTATCCTGCCATCCAGTCACAATTTGTTTATTGATTTGTTTATTAATTTAGCTTAATGTAGTTATTTTTTCCACTTTCAAGATATGTCTACCGCATTCCCACTATCTACTACGAAAGTTACTCTATCAAAAAAAAAAGTGATATTTGTTCTTGTACTATCCATGCTGAATTCCAGTAAACCCTAGGTGGCTAGGGGATTCTGGGAGTTGAAGTCCAGGCAGATTAAAGCAGGCAGGCTGGGGGATTCTGGGAGTTGAAGTCCAGGCAGACAAACGCAGGCAGGCTGGGGGATTCTGGGAGTTGAAGTCCAGGCAGACTAAAGCAGGCAGGCTGGGGGATTCTGGGAGTTGAAGTCCAGGCAGACTAAAGCAGGCAGGCTGGGGGATTCTGGGAGCTGAAGTCCAGGCAGACTAAAGCAGGCAAGCCGGAGGAATTCTGGGAGCTGAAGTCCAGGCAGACTAAAGCAGGCAGGCTGGGGATTCTGGGAGTTGAAGTCCAGGCAGACTAAAGCAGGCAGGCTGGGGATTCTGGGAGCTGAAGTCCAGGCAGACTAAAGCAGGCAGGCTGGGGGATTCTGGGAGTTGAAGTCCAGGCAGACTAAAGCAGGCAGGCTGGGGATTCTGGGAGTTGAAGTCCAGGCAGACTAAAGCAGGCAAGCCGGAGGAATTCTGGGAGTTGAAGTCCAGGCAGACTAAAGCAGGCAGGCTGGGGATTCTGGGAGTTGAAGTCCAGGCAGACTAAAGCAGGAAGGCTGGGGGATTCTGGGAGTTGAAGTCCAGGCAGACTAAGGCAGGCAGGCTGGGGATTCTAGGAGTTGAAGTCCAGGCAGACTAAAGCAGGCTGGCTGGGGATTCTGGGAGCTGAAGTCCAGGCAGACTAAAGCAGGCAGGCTGGGGGATTCTGGGAGCTGAAGTCCAGGCAGACTAAAGCAGGCAAGCCGGAGGAATTCTGGGAGCTGAAGTCCAGGCAGACTAAAGCAGGCAGGCTGGGGGATTCTGGGAGCTGAAGTCCAGGCAGACTAAAGCAGGCAGGCTGGGGGATTCTGGGAGGTGAAGTCCAGGCAGACTAAAGCAGGCAGGCTGGGGGATTCTGGGAGCTGAAGTCCAGGCAGACTAAAGCAGGCAGGCTGGGGGATTCTGGGAGTTGAAGTCCAGGCAGACTAAAGCAGGCAGGCTGGGGGATTCTGGGTGTTGAAGTCCAGGCAGACTAAAGCAGGCAGGCTGGGGATTCTGGGAGTTGAAGTCCAGGCAGACTAAAGCAGGCAGGCCGGAGGAATTCTGGGAGTTGAAGTCCACCCCCTCTTAAACTTGTTGAAGTTGAGAAACATTGTGTTGGAGCCGATCCTTGAGTGACCAGTCCAGCCTATGAGGAATTGCAATTTCCCAATTAGAACAATTAACCAGTGGAACTGCCTGCCACCAGACACTGTGGGTGCTCCAACTCTGGAGGTTTTGAAGAACAGATTGGACAGCTGCCTGTCTGGAATGGGATAGGGTCTCAGGGGGTTGGACTAGCAGACCTCCGAGGTCTCTTCTGTAGAACGCACCGAAGTTGGAGAGGGCATTCTGGGAAATTTAAAGCAAACCCCTCCCCCATCCCTTTTTAAGTCGGTGCAGAATTTCTATCCCCATGGAAACCAAAGATTGTGATGTGCCAAGGATGCACCCTTTGTGCAAGCGGCGTTTTTTTTTTTTTTGCTTGCCACTCACGTTGGAAACACACACATCACAGCCATCTGCTCCGTTGCGGTCATCTCACAATTTCCTGCCTCCGTCAGTGGTTGGAAACAATTTCCGCCCAGCGTTGTGCAGAAACCCTCCCCATCCAAGCGCGCAACAACACAACTTGCGAGGCCCCGCGAAACCTTGAAAGCAGCGACAAAATGAGGGGTGGCGGTGGGTTGGAAAACTGGCGTAGATAACAGATAACCAGAGTCGGAAGGGACCTTGTAGGTCATCTAGTCCAACCCAACCCCCCACCCAAGCAGGAGACCCTACATCCTATTCCTGACCAATGGCAGTCCAGCCTCTCCTTGAAAGTCTCAAGCGACGGCGCTCCCACAGCTTCCGACTACCCACGCGAGGTCTCCTGTCTTGAGCGGGGGGGGGGGGTGGACTAGATGACCTCTAAGGTCCCTTTCCACCCCCCCCCCGGGGATTATTCTGTGGATCTCACAGGTACACCCCCCACTCCCAGCCAATGCAGTCATGAAAAAGAACCAAAGGGTCTCTTCTCTCTCCAACTTGGCCCTTTCTAAACCAGTTGGTTTTCATCGGCCATCGTCCTACCTTAGCCAGGCTACAATCAGGCTGCTGGGGAGGAT
This sequence comes from Pseudonaja textilis, assembly GCF_049901715.1. Classification (NCBI taxonomy): domain Eukaryota; kingdom Metazoa; phylum Chordata; class Lepidosauria; order Squamata; family Elapidae; genus Pseudonaja; species Pseudonaja textilis. Next base: position 125,953,440 of record NC_142008.1, on the reverse strand, counting down.
GGGATTTGTAGGTCTGGCGACATTTGGGAAGGCAGAGGACCTCCCTAAGCCTCTTGCCAAAGACTGCCTTCCCAATATTGGTAGGCTTTGAACTACAAATCCCATCGTGTTGGGGGCCTATCTGAGCAGAGGGGGTTTTCTGGCAGACGTTTCGTGACCCAACTAGGGAATGTCTTCAGTGCTAGAAGGGAGTTTGTGAAAGAGGAGGAGGAGGAGGAGGAGGAAGAAGAGGAGGAGGAGGAGGAGGAAGAGGAAGAAGAGGAGGAGGAGGAGGTGGAGGGGGAGGAGGAGGAAGAGGAAGGGAGGGAGGGAGGGAAGGAAAGGGACTATGGGGCCTTTGGCGCTCTCTGACTTCGATGGTTTAATTCCAGACCTTTTATGACCCAATCGGAGAACGTCATCAGCGCTAGAAGGGAGGTGGGTTTGCAGAGGGGAACAAGGGGGGGAGGAGGAAGGGGGAGGAGGAAAAGGACTGTGGGGTCTCTCAGCTTCTTCGTTTTCCTTGCGGACGTTTCATGGCCCAACTGGGGAACATCACCAGTTCTACCGGGAGGGGGTGTTTGCTCCCGACTTATATTATCCCATCCTCCACAGCATCCCGGCTAGCTGAAGGCGACGGGTCCCTGTGGAACCTGGCCCCTTTTTTAAGCCAAGATGGCTGCCTGTCAGCCCTCCCCCACCCTGCCACAGCCCCCTGTCTGAAAATCAGAATCAAGAACGAGAAGTGAAGCCACATCCGGAGAGAGAAATTGAACCCAAAACTGCAGGAAATGCTAAGAAAAAGAGAGAGAGAAAAAAATACCCTCCTGCAAAACGAAAAAGCAGAGTCACGCATAGGTGTGTGTGGGGGAGGAACCCTGTACCCCCAAACAAGAGGGGGTGCAGCCCCCCTGCACCCTCCCCCGGTGAGCTTGGCAGGACATGGAAACGCTGAGAGAGAGAAAATCGGGCAGAAGGAACAACGTGGAAAAAAATATATGACTTTTTGGAAACGATTTCTCACATCCTTGGCAAACTTCGGAACGGAAATATATTGCTTTTTTTTTTTCGGCCTTGGCATGGCGGGGATGGCGCTCCCAGCTTCCCTCAACCATCATCCCCTGCCCGATGGAGGTCCGCTGCTTCCTGGCAGGGGATGATGGGCCCTGGAGCGCGCCTCAACCGAAGGAGGGGGAGATTTCTTCCTCCCTTTAAGAAGCCCACAAACTAGTCATGACGGCTACGAAACCGAAACCAGAAATGGCGTAGTAGGGTCTCCCGCTGGGCAAGGGGGTTGGACTAGATGACCTCCGAGGTCCCCTGATTATCTGCTATCTGAAACAGCCGGTCTCCATCCCTTGGGGATGCCCGAGGCGGAAGTGGAAAATGTTGGGGTAATCATTTTGTCTGAAGTGGTGTAGGGTTTCCTGCCGAGGCAGGGGGTTGGACTAGATGGCCTCCAAAGTCCCTTCCAACTGTTCTATTCTATTCTAAAAACTGAAGCTTATCCTCACGTAAAATTCAGGCAGCCCTTGACTTACAAACGGCTCGTTTAGTGACTGAAGTTGCACTGAACAAAGGGACTTTGGGGGCCGTTTTTCACCCTTACGGATGTTATAGCCTCCTTCGGATGCCTGGCCACCGACTCACGGTTATGGCTGCCGTAAGTCGAGGACCACCTGGTGCAAATCAAAATAAAGAGAGCAGGGAAAATAAAGGAGGATTAAAAGAAAAAGAGGGAAGGATACAAAAGGGAAAGAAAGAAAAATTTCATTTCCAACTTTTCTTCGCTGCAATAAAAGCCCAAACCAGATTAAAACCTCAATTTTTTTCCCCTATGTATTTTTTTCCACGTTTATAGCAGAAATGAGTCATTTTTTGGAAACCGCCGGATAATCTGATCCAAATATTCAAAATTCACATTTCCACCCCCACCTCCACCCTCTGTTTCAAACACCAAAGTCCCAGAACCAGACGGGACTGTGATTAAAACAGATTACGGGGTGATCCTCTATTTACAGCCGTTCATTCAGCGAAGGATACGACAGCTCGGGGGGGGGGGCGGGCGGGCAACAAGTTACGACCATTCTTTGCACTTACAACCTTGGATGCGTCCACCTGGTTCCACGATCCAAAATTCAGACGCTCGGCAGCGGACTGCTGGTCCATATAACCTCTTAAACAGAATCGGAAGGGGCCTGTGAGGTCATTTAGTCCAACCCTCCGCCCAAGCAGACCCTACATCGTTTTTGACAGATGGTAGTCCAAGTCTCTCCTTGGAAGAAGCCTCCAGGGATGAAGCTCCCAGAAAACCTTCCATCAACAACAAGAACCATCCTTAACAAGAGCTGGAAGGGACCTTGTAGGTCATCTAGCCCAACCCCGCCCACCCAAGTGGGAGATCCTCCACCATTTCTGACAGAGGGCGGTCCGGTCTCTTCTTGGAAGCCTCCAGGGATGAAGCTCCCACAACCTCCATCGACAACAAGGTCCCTCATGAAGAGATTAATAGAGCGGGAAGGGACCTTGTAGGTCATCTAGCCGAACCCCCTGCCTAAGCAGGAGAACCTATACCATTTTTGACTATCTACGACGGGGGCAGCCTCCCCTTTTGCGCACCTGGAGTCAAACGGGGGAAGCTGGATTCACTTAACAACCGTGTGACTCGCTTAAGCAACGGCATTGAGAAAGGTTCTGTCAATGGGGCGAAAAAAAAGAGAAAAAATCCACTCGGAACCGACTTCTCGCTTTAGCGACAGAAACATTGGGCACCCATGGTGGTCATTAAGTCGAGGACCGCCTGTCATTTGGCTATCCACATCCTTTCCCCCGTGCTCGGGGCTCCGTTCTTCCGTTCTTGTGAAAATTGACCTACACAACAACGGGGAGGTTGCAACAGGGCAGATGGGGCAGAATTCAGGACAGAGTTCTGAGTAGTTGTGTTTGCGTGTGGGTGTGCGTGTGCGTGCGTGCGACAGGAAGCCACAGGCCGTTCTGCAAGCGGGGCCCCGTAACAAGCAAGCTCATTTCTCACCCACCCACCCGCAGACCAGTCCGGTTTTTCCGGCCTCGCTGTGGCCAGAAATACGTTTGTTTTGCAAAGGACAAATTTTAAAAAAAACAACAACAACGAACCAACAAACAAACAAACAAAACCCAGTTTGCACGACAAGCCAGCCCAGGGTGGAAAACCATGGTTTGTGCGCGCCTCCAAACCAACCAGCCGATTCTCACGCTAACACACACACACACACACACACACACACACACACACACACACAGACACACGTGCTTAACTGAGTTTTTGCACACAACCGACCGGGCTGGTCAAAAAAAGAGATGGCTTGGATGCTTCGGGTGTGTGTGTGTGTGTGTGTGTGTGTGTGTGTGTGTGTATGTGTGTGTGTGTCTTTTCTTTTCTTAAAAAAATGTTTTATTATTCGATCGGAATGTAGAGGAGGAAAAAAAATAAGGGGAGAAAGAGAAAAAGGGATAGGAGAAAAATAGGAATGGGGGGAAAAAGTGACTTCTGATCCTTTTTAGCATCATAAAAGGTAACAATCGATCCATCGGAACAAAGCTGGGAGGGACCCTGGAGGTCTTCTAGTCCAGCCTGCCCTTTTTAGGAAGACGACCCTATACCATTTCAGTCAGAAACAGAGCTGGAAGGGACCTTGGTCTGTGTGTGTGTGTGTGTGTGTGTGTGTGTGTGTGTGTGTAGTAGAGGGAGGAATGGGGGGAGAGAATTTGTCCCTTGCGCCCCCTCCCCCAATTAGCACCAGTTCCTGCCCTCCCAGTTGCAACCACTGGTGGAAATCGGGGATGAGATAGGAAAGAGGGTGGAGTGGGGGGGCCTCTAAGAAGGCCGCCAACCCACCCACCCAAAAGAGAGAGAGCATCCTCTGCCCCCCCGGAACCGGGGCAGCGTTGCAGAACTCAGCTCTACAAACTGAGGGGGGTTTGTCTGACGGGTCCCCCCAACCTCCCGGACCCCTGGCAGAGGGAAAAGATACAGGGATGGGAAAATGGGGAGGGGCTGCTGTTTAGAAGCCCCCAAGCCAAGGGAAAAGAGAGGGGGGACAGAGGGGAGGAGATGGGGAAGGGCCAGAGAATTAGGGGGAGGTCGGGGGATGGGGAGAGGGGGCAGATAGGGAGGATGGGGAGAGGGGGGTAGGGGAGAGATGAGGGGTGGGGGAGGTAAAGGGAAGATGAGGGAGGGGCAGAGAAATGGGGGTTGGAGATATAGGGGGATGGGGGAGGTAGCGGGGGGGATGGGAAAACGGGGGAGAGAAATAGGGGGAGATGGAGAGAGGAAGATGAGGGAGGGGGAGAGAAATAGGGAGGGGGAAGGGGTCGTTGCCCCCTTTCCTCCCACCGCCCCCCCACCGCACCTTGGGCTGCAGAAACTTGGGGCCCTCCCCCAACTGGAAGGGAGCGTTGCGGGCAGGCGAGCGGCGCCCCCTCCCCTCTTCCCGCCCGGCCAGGCAGGAGGAGCACCGGGTGGTGCCCGCTCCCTCCGCCTGCCACCGCCTGGCACCGATGCGCGCCTCCCACCTGAAGCGGGGCGAGTCCTTCAGCCCTTCCTCCAAGCGCAGCGTGACCGTCATCCTGCCGGGGGGCTGCCGGGGGGCGGCGGCGGCGGCGGGTGCTCCGGTGCGGCCAGAGGCGAGGCAGTAGAAGCGGCTGGTGCTGCCGGTGGTGCTGCCGCCGCTGCGGTGCCCGCTCCGCCCCGGGGAGGAGTCGCGAGCGGCGCCCCGCCCGGCCGGGCCAGCCCCACAGAGGCGGCCGAGGGGAAGGAGGCGGCCGAGGGCGACCCCTGCCGGGCAGAAGGAGGCAGCCCTCGGAGGGCGGGGAGGGGCTCTCCTTGCACGCGCGCCGGACACGCACGCCGGCCCACAAACACTTCAAACACACAAGCGTGGAAACCCCCACACAAGCACACCAGCACACAAACACTTCAAACACACAAGCAGGGAAGCCCACCCACAAGTACACCCACAAGCACACAAACAAACACACAAATACACACACAAGAACACAAGCACAGAAACACACAACTACACAAACACACAAGCACAGAAGCCCACACACAAGTACACAACCACAGAAACACACATGCCCATAAGCACACAATCACACAAACACACACACAAGTATACAAGCACACAAGCACAGAAACACAAGCACACAAGCACACAAACACAAACGCACACAAACACACAATCACACCAGCCCAGAAACACATAAGCACACAAGCACGCAAGCACACAAGCATGCAAACACAAGCACACAAGCATACAAGCACACAAGCACAGAAACACAGAAACACACAAGCACACAAAATAACCACACAAGCCCACACCCAAACAGGCAAACACAAGCCCACAAACACACACAAGCAAGCACAGACGCCCCGAAGCCCACAAACCCTCAACACACAAGCACACAAGCAAACGCACAAGCCAGCCTGCGGACCGTTCCCACGTGCGGCTCCCGGGTTAGAGGCTTGCTGGGCGGGGGGGGGGGGAACCTGCCTCCCCTCTCCTTCCCCAACGGGCTTTTCCCCCTCCGGCCAAACCTGCCTCTCACCTGGACGGCAGGTAGGAGCGTCTGGCGTCGCCTTTAATCTGAAGCCCCTTAAACGGGGAGGCCTTGAAGCCCCGCGGGGAGCGTGGGAAATCGCGTGGGAAAGGGGTCCAGAAGAGGAATGGGTTACCCCACCTCCCAAGAAAGTTGCGTCCAGAGCGGTGGCCTAGAGGTGGAGCTCTCACCTGACAATCAGGAGGCTCGTGAGTTCGATCCTAGGTAGAGGCTAATATTGAGAATAATGGGCTCCCCTGTTGGACTAGATGACCTCCAAGGTTCCTTCCAATTTTATTGTTCTTGTTCCCTCGCTTCGAATGCCCACTCGGGGGAAACAGGAGGGATGGCCATGGGATTTCCTCATGGTCTCCTTTCCAAACCTCAATCTTAGGTTGTTTTTTTCCCCTGGGTCACAGGTGCAAAACTCATAAGCGGCCTTGCTGGGATTTCTGGCTCACGCAGAGTGCTTTTCTCTCCCCCAGGAATCGGTGCAAAAGTATTTAAAGTTTATTATGGACGGACATAAAAATAACATCTTGGACTATCGATGAAATAAATAATGAACAATTCTAATTCAATATGAATATGTGTCTATGTGTCTATGAATATATAAATAAATATATTTATTTGCTACGTGTAACAAATACGATTTAAAATTACTTTATTTGTATTCAAATGCATGCCATGCAGAATAGGGTGACTGACATAAAAATAACGGATTGAAATATTGAATAATCAAATCACAAAGGATTATAAGTTGAACAAGCAAATCATGGAAGATTTTTCATTGAACATAAATGTTTTATGTATTATGATTAGAATTATTTGAGCCTGTCAAATGGAACAAATATGATGAATATTATTTTATTTCGACGACACTCTGGTACCTCACTGTTCAGGCATTTATAAGTTTGTAAGAAAAATAAAAAACTTAAAAGGAAAAAAAAAAAGGATTTAAACTTCTGAACAAACCGAGATCGGAAGCTGGACTGTCGACGCATCTATAAAACCCACAAAATTTCCCTTCAAGCCAACTCGGCTTTGGGTGTTTCCTTGGCAAAGGAAGCTCAAGGATTTGGACTGGGTTTGTCAAGGATACCTGCCTCGTACTATCATATATGGTGGAGATGCCCAAAAGCTATATATATATATATGTATTGTATATACAGGATATATATTGGATTTTCCATGCGGTTGGGAAAAAATGATAATGCAACGTATAGATTTAAAACCAGAAATATGTCTTTAAAAAAATATTTTAGTGTACCGTTTCCTTTATTATACATCACATTTCCAGTTTTACAACTGGTTATATCAAGTCCTTTTTCAGATATATTATACACCCTGGTTATCACTATAATTCTCATAGTCATACATATAGTCTCTTTTAAATATACAGCGTTGTACATCATCATTATATTTCCATTATTTGGAAAAATCCTTTCTTAGGGAGCCCCTAGAAGCCGAAGATACGGACCCAATTTTACGGTTCTGGAGATTTTGTGATGATGTGCGAGGGGCCTTTCGCTTTTATATAGATAAGATTATAAAAAAGAAGTGCAAAGATTTGGATTGATTTCCTTCAACCTTTTCCTTCAAAGCCCTGAGATTTCCTTGTGGTCTCCTTTCCAAGTACCAATCTTAGCTTCCCCCACCAAGGCCGGCTTGAACAAAGGTGCAAAACTTGAGGATGTGACCGATTGGCCCCAAATAAAACTTTTATAGAGAGGCAGCCTGGCTTTTATCAGGAATTGACACTCACCCACACCCTTTTATAACCTTTAAAATAAAAATTAAAGGGAGGTTTTAAAAGTCTGAAGATTTCTGGACCACTAGTTTCTTTCCTTGGAGGGCCCTGACTGACCGGCCTCGGGGGGGTCAAGGAGAAGGATGACCACACAAGAGCTCGGCTCCGTCAGAGGGACCAAGATTTCCCAACAAGAGACTATCTTACCTGAATTATTTGGGATTCTTATCTGTTCATAATTATGATTAATGACTATTGATCACTATTATAAACCGATTGAAATTTGTTTATTTAGCTTCCCGGGACGATCACTCAGTGTTGTATCCTATGATTTAGGATGAGTGTATTTTTAGGATGACTTATGATTCTGATTTATCACTTCTAGCTTTCACGCACACTGAGAGTTTGTACGCAGGAGACAAATTCCAGGTGTGTCCAATCACACCAAGAGACTGGGAGTTCTAGTCCCGCCTTACGCACGAAAGCCACCTGGGTGACTTTGGGCCAATCACCAGGAGACTGGGAGTTCTAGTCCCGCCTTACGCACGAAAGCCACCTGGGTGACTTTGGGCCAATCACCAGGAGAATGGGAGTTCTAGTCCCGCCTTAGGCACGAAATCCAGTGGGTGACTTTGGGCCAATCTCCAGGAGGATGGGAGTTCTAGTCCTGCCTTAGGCATGAAAGCCGGCTGGGTGACTTTGGGCCAATCACCAGGAGAATGGGAGTTCTAGTCCCCCCTTAGATGCTCGGTGACTTTGGGCTAAACGCCATGAGACGGGGAGTTCTAGTCCCGCCTTAGACATGGGTGACTTTCGGCCAATCGCCGGGAGACCAGTTCTAGTCCCGTCTTAGCAGCTGGGCTAATTTTCAGGAGACAGGAGTTCCCTGGAATGCGAGCATTTCTGCTTTGGGGATTGCTGCGCGGTCTCCCATCCATGGGCTAAACAGTTGGAAGCCAGCCAAATATCTTCTCAAGGGGTGGATGGGGGGGGCTCTCCTCCTCCTCCGTCCCAGGCCGCCCAGGTTAAGCTCCGCCGGGGACAGGCCCGGCCGGACCTCCAACGCCACACCCGGAGCTGCGACCGGCCGCCAAGATGGACTGCGCTGGACGGCCACGTGCTCCCGCCTGGGCTCCTGCCGGATCCCGCCCCTCTCCCGGTTCCAACCAATGGGCCCACGGGTCGACACTCCCCCTGCATTCCGATTGGTTAACACCCCCCCTCGCGGAGGCAGGAGGAATTTTAAAACAATCGACCAGCCAATAGCGAGTTGAGGGCGCCGCAAGAGGCGCGTGAAGGAGGAGGTCCGGCCTCTCCGTCCTATGATTGGATGTCAGAGGTTAGAGCCGTCTCATCATTGGCCACCAAGGGTTTGGGGGTGGGTGGAACTTAAGGGAGAACCCCCGTCGGGGGGGCGTTGAGCAACGTTCGGTATGGCTACTGCGCCTGCGCCCGAGTTGGGGGCAAAGGAAGATTCTCGGGAGAGTGAGGGGAAATCCCCGCCTTTCGTTTCCCATTGGCCGCGGGATGAGGAGGCGCGTGAAGAGAAACGAGCGCTTAGGCTGAAAGGGAACGGGGGCGTGGCCAGCGCGGCCTCTCCCTCCGCCCCTCCTGCCGATTGGTCGGCGGCTCCAGCCGCGAGCGCCGGCCAGCGCCGCTCATTGGCGCGTCCAGCCGGAGCAGGGCGGGGCCGAGCTGGCGCGGGAGGGGGGGAGGAGGCGGCGCGTCCGGCGGCGCAGGCGCAGAACCGCACGCACGGTCACGCACGGCCTATGTATATGTGTGTGTGTGTGCGCGGGCGCGAGCGAGGGAGCGAGTGAGGGGAGGGGTGAGGGAAAGGCCGCGCGTTCCGTGAGGGGAAGCTCTCGCTAGCTCGGCTCGGGCCGCGGAGGCTGCGGAGGGGGAAGACTCGCCACGGGAGACCGAGGCCGAAGAGGAGGCCGAGGAGGAAGAGCGCCTTGAGCGAGCGGGCCGGGCCTTTCCAGGCTTCGGCTGAAGGCCGGTCACGGTGGCCGAGCTGGAGGAGGCCGGGCCCCGCCCCGCCCCCATCCCCCCACCGGTGGCGGCGGCGGCGGCAGCGGGGGCCCAACCCTCGCCCTTGTTGGCCGCCTCCGCCGCGGGGCCCATGGAGGGCCTGCCCGTGGAAGTGCGGGGCTCCAACGGGGCCTTCTACAAGGTGAGGGTGGGGGGGAAAAGGAGGAGGAGGAGGAGGGGTTGCCATGGCCACCAGAGGGCGGGGCCCCGTCGCCAAGGGAGAGCCGGGCAGAGGGGGCGTGGAGGTGGAGGGGGTTTGCAGGAGGTGTGAAGGGGCTCGAAGGCCAAACGGGGGCGGGACCCCCTCCCTTCCCCCCTTCCCCCTTCTCCCCTCCCCAGGGCGGCCTAGTACTCCCTCTAACTGGGGGGTCTCACCCAACCCCCTCCCCTCCTTTGCCCCCAAGAAAGGAAGGGGGAGCCCCCAAAAAAGTGTCTGGCCAGGGGTGAGAGGCCTAGAAACTATATCCCTCGGGGCTTTGATTGGCAGGGGCAGGTGCCCCCTCCAGGTGGGGGGAGAGAGGGAGGTGGGGGGGTCCGCAGGGAGGCCAGCCGTGGGGCTCCTTCGGGCCCGGCTCCCAGCCTGCCCATCCCTCCATTGGCTCCTTTTAAGGGGATAAAGGGTGGCTTGACCCCAGTTTGGGGTGGGGTGGGGCGGAAGGGGAAGGCGGGAGGGTCTTTCAAGGGGGCCAAAGAAAGCCTGTCGGGTTGACCCTCTAAAAAACTTCTCCTTTTTCTCTTTGTTAGGAAAGCACTGGTTTTTTTTTTTTTTTTAAAGCCTGCCTGAAGCCCCTTCTGCAAAGATTTATTTTCTTATTTATTATTAAGGAGGTATTGTTATTTATTGCCAGGAAGAGAAAAGAGAGCGAGGGGCGTTTCCTTCCCCTGCCTCTCTCCAAATAGCTTCTTTCCTTGTGGGGTGTTCACTTTTCCTGAAAAGTTTAACCCATATTTCCCTCCCTCCACCTTAATGTCTGCTTCAAGGGGAGCCTTGGCCAAGCGTTGTCAGTAACCCAGTGGGAGAAACACACAAACTTCCGTGGGCCAGCTGGGGGGGGGGGCCTCTCCAACTTGGCAGACTTTAAGACTTGTGGACTCCGAGGTCCAGAGTTCCTCCAAGAGGAAAGGATGGCAAGAGAGTTAAACAGGCTACAGCAGAGAGATGGCAGAGGAAGGGATTGCAAGAGAGTTAAACAGGTTATAGTGGATAGATATACCAAAAAAGGAATGCATTAGTTCCAGGGAACTCTGGGAGTTGAAGTTCACAAGCCTTAAAGTTACCAAGGTTTTCTTGGGGTTTTAAGATGGGGAGTTTTCCCTCTGCAGTCCTTTTTAGGAGGATGGTACAGTTGCTGGATTTAACACCCTTGCTTTAATAGCTTAGCAGAATCAGACAATGCAGGAATGATATTGGTGTGTGTGAATACCATATATATATGGTATTAAGCTTCGTTCGGGTATTTTCCCACGTCATTACAGTTGTGCTTTTAGAGTTATAGCAACGTTTCGGCAGAATCTCATCTGCCATCATCAGGCTTCTACATTGGGTTCCGTATTGAGATTCTGCTGAAATGTTGCTACAACTTTAAAAGCACAACTATAATGACATGGGAAAATACCCGAACAAAGCTGAATAACATACATGTAAGTACCTGTGAAAACTTAAGAAAACACACACATACACACATCTCCCCCCCCCTCTTTCTCTCTCTTTCTATTTATCTATCTATATACATATATGGAAGCAGGAACCTAGGAATGGGCAGCGTGAACCATTAGTTGGTCTGCATAGCAGAGAAATGCGTTTAGTGTAATTCCTGGTTCCACATTGGAGTAACCTCAACCTTTTTTTTTTCTTTCTTTCTTTTATGGGGTAGTGGTGGGATTGTGTGTTTGGCTAATTTTAGATCTCCCACCTCAAGTTGGGAGTCATGCCAGCCTGGGCGTTTGACATGGAGAAGGCCACAAATCAAAGGCAGAAATCTTTTGCGGCCTAATGCTTGGCTCTCTTGAGCAAAGCAGGTTATTTTCAGCCTGTTTGTATGTGCTGTGCTATGGCATCTTTATCAAGTAAGTTATTTTTAAAGCCATAAGTTTGCCATAACACGGTATTTTATTTTATTTTTGAACCAGCAATACAGGCAGACCTCATAGATGTCCTCAAAAGACTCCGTTTGAGCAACCGGGACTGCTGGGAGGGAGGTGGGGAGGAGGGAAAGCCCCCTTTTTTCTACGGATTCAGAAGAAGTTTCAGTCCTCCGCCCTCTTATTTGTAGCCCGGCAGCTTCTCCTGGGGATAGAAGAAGCCATTCTGCCCCTTTGGCCACTTCAAATCTACGTGGCGGGCAGCGGTTTCCATCCCTGCACGTTCTTTTAAATAAGCGGTTGTGGCATTGTGTTGTCTGCCTGTGATGTACCTGGCTGGTTCACGCATAAGACAGAAGGCGGGGTGGTTTCCCATGGCCTCTGACAAAGCTGCAGTTGGCCATTGTGATAGGAGAGCTAGGCCTTAGCGCACACCAGGGTAGGATTCTGGCGTTTCCAAAGCCTCATTCCCTGATGCCTTTAGGACCTTTGGCTCTTCGTAATAATGCGCTCTAGAAGGGCTTACCCACAGGACTGAAATTGGTGGGAAATTCATTATCCAACCGATGTGATGTCCGTTGGCCTTATGAACTACCTCTTGACAGCGGCATCCTTTCTCCCCTCCCAAAACAAAACAAAACACAAAAACACTTCCCTAGGGGAATTTGCTAACTGATTCCCACGTGTCTTTTAGCTTTCTTTGAGCCTGAGGTGTCTTTATCACTCCCCACCTTTCCCTTGTCTCTTTTTCTGAAATTGCCTGGATGGTTCTGAATTTCTTTGTAAGGTTTGGAAATCCTGCCTTAAGTCAGGGACACCCCCCCACCCTTCCTCCCAAGTTATACGAGGTGCTCTCGTGTCACATCTTGGGTGCCCCCAGCCATTGGGGTTGGTGGCTTAAAAGGGGTATGTGCGAACACGACTCCTTGGTGTTTTCGTTTCCAGGAAAATAAAAGGGAGGATGTGTACAGTCAGGAAATTTGCCTTGTCAACTGCAGCTGGGCGCGATCCAAGTAGCCCTTGGCCAGAACGCCAGGGCCCAGCTCCAGTAGCCGTTCCTTCCCTCTCCGCTGCTTCTCAGGAGGGGACACCCAGATAGATGCCTTTGCCCCCTTGTGGACCCTGGGTGGGGAAGGCCTCGTGCCCTTGGTGGCCAACGGTGGGTCTTCTGAGAGTTGGACTAAGACCTTCATCTCAGCTAGAAAAAACATTTGACATTGGAAAGTGCAGCCCAACTACCCCGTTAACCCTGAAAATACCCTCAAAGTAAGCCCTAGCTTGATTTGGAGACCTGCGCTCAATAGAAGCCCTACCCCCCCAAATAAGCCCTAATTAAGACCCCCACCAACTCCAGGGTGCTCGGGTAAAAATTCAGCTAGGGTGGGGTGGAGCTGCCCTACGACTTCCCTTCGGACAGGTGTATCCAGGCCTCGCACACTCCAAACACCTGCCTTGCGGGCAGATCAGGTAAAGGGAGGCAGGCGATCTAAATATACTCCCCGGATGCTAGGCCTTGCCCGACGCCAGGGGAGCTGCTTCCCGAGGGCGCGCAAGAGTCACCTCAGGCCTGCTGTGTTGCTCGGGCAGCGAGCCTTAACACAATGGCAGTTGGAAGGGGGCCTTAGAGGTCTTCTAGTCCAACCCCCCCCCTTGCGAGGGCAGGAGACACCTCTCCCCCCACCCCCACGCCATTCCAGACCAATCTCTTTTTTTAAAAGCCTCCACTGATGGAAGCAGCCACACCTTCTGGTGGCAAGCCGTTCCACTGTCCTCATTGTCAGGAAGTTTCTCCTTCATTCCAGGATCCTTCTCTCCTTGTTGAGTTTTCTCCTCCTGCCTTCGGGTGCTTTGGAGAGTAGGTGGGCCCTCCCTCTTCTTTGGGGCAGCCCCTCTGATACTGGAAGACCGTTATCATGTGTGTGCGTCCCCACACACACACACACCCACTTTAATCCTCCTCTTGCCTAGCCTGGCCGTACCCAATTAATGCAACCGTCCTTCGTATATTTTAGCCTCCAGAAGCTCCAAAAACGCTTCACTGGGGACAAGCCCTCTTCTAGCCAGCATTGCCAACCAGGAATGGTGGTTACTGCGGTTACCAGATCTGTCTTCCTCATTCCTCCTGCCCGTAGCCACTTTTAAGAGGAGCGGACTTCTGACTCCTAGAATTCCCCAGCCCGCAAAGCTGGGCTGGGGGATTCTGGGAGTTGAAGTCCCCTCGTCTTAGGTTGGGACATATGGCTTTTAAGCTAGCTGGTGTGACATTTCCTGCCGACCAGGCTCGGGCAGTTTTAAGCCAACGTCGGAGCAAGGAAGGTGGCATATCTGCCCCTTTGCAGTCGGGCAGCTGGCAGCGCGCCCCCCCTCCCACCTGTTGCTTCTGTCACCCTTGGGACATGCACTTCAGGCCCTGTTTCCCCAGCCTCCCTTTGTGGGTTGCCTGCCTTCTCGCCCAGCTTTGTTAGCGACAGGTGCCCGGCTGGCGGGGGCGCTGGGCGAAGAAGGGGAATCTGCCGTCACCGCACTTGCGGGAAGCGGTTGGCCAAAGCGAGCCCTTCTCTGGCATCGGGGACGCAGAGGGATCCAGTAGAAGAGAACCTCTCTAGCTCAGGGTTGAGCTGGAGCTGGTCTCTGCGCCTGGGTGGTTTCCTTGCGGACGTTTCATGACCCAACTAGGGGACCTCACCAGTGCTAGAAGGGAGAGGGGAGAAAGAGCACTGTGGGGTCCTCGGTGCTCTCTTGAGCTTCGTGGTTTTCATTTCATGGCCCATCTGGGGAACCTCATCAGTGGTAGCTGGTTGAAAAATGCTCCTTTCTAGGGCTGACGTATAGAATTCAGATTATTTTCCCCTTCCTGGATTGACAGCTTCGGATTAGATTCAGATTCCCATCCCAGACTCTTAAATGTTTCTTCAACTGATTCCATCACACTTTGCCAGGTCAGGAACCCTTCGATGCGCCTGTGTTTTTATCCCCCAAGAGTTGTCAAGTTTGGAGGGGCGAAGCGCTGGCTTGGATGGGTAATGAACTGGGCAGTTGAGAAGTTGGCTCCTCGTCCTGGGACTAACCGCCTCGGACCTTTGGGAATCCCCAATAAATAGATGGGAAAGAAGGCAGGGCCAAGCTCTGATTATGGGGCGTGGGTGGGTGAGTGGGCAGGGGTTCCCCTAAGCCCCATTCTCTCCGGGACACTGTGGCTTGCCATGCACCTCCGGGAATGAATGGCCTGTGAATGAGGTGCATGCAGGTGAGAAGACCAGCCAAACTCAATCACTTGTCCCCCCCCCCGCCCCCACTTCGCTCTCCTGCCAAGGGGTGTTTGACCACATGCCTGAAGCTGAGCTGGGAGGGGGGAGGGCAGGGGTTCTCTGGACCCCCAAAGCAGCCAGAGTCTGGGGCGCGGGTCAGTGCCCCCAGGCCAGGTGTGCTCTGCTTGGGTGGGTTTAAGAATCACACAGATAATGCAATATGGTTTACCCCCCTAACTTCACCCCACGTGTAAAAGTTGTCTCTCTCACTGCCCCGGAGAATAAATATACGGTATATATTTTTTGCAGATCATGGTTCCCATAAATTCCTTGAGTGTCCAATCACCCTTGGCCAACAAAGAATTCTGTTCTGTTCAGTTCTGCACTATACTATACTATACTATACTATACTATACTATACTATACTATTCTATATTCTAATATTCTAATATATTAATATTCTAATCTTCTAATCTATTCTGTTCCATATTCTATTCTATTTCTTATTCTATTTTATATTCTAATATTCTATTCTATATTCTAATATTCTATTCTATATTCTAATATTCTATTCTAATCTATTCTGTTCCTTATTCTATTCTACATTCTAATATTCTATTCTAATATTCAATTCTATTCTAATATTCAATTCTAATCTATTCTATTCCTTATTCTATTCTATTCTATTCTGTAATGTCGCTTACTAGTCACACATGCACAGGCATCAGTGAGTCTAGCACTTGATTTACCCCCAAGACTCTATTACCCCGTGTTGATTCCAGAATGTTCCCTCGGCCCACCTGGGTGATCTCCTTGCTTATTTGGGGGAGGGGGGTGTCCTCTGCGCTTCGCTTAAAACTTTAGAGCTTTAAATGGTGGTAACACAGAACCTTTTTCTCTCTTTTTTTTCCTCCTTCCCTCTGCAGGGTTTTGTTAAAGATGTACACGAAGATTCGATCACAATATCCTTCGAGAACAAGTGAGTGTTTGACTGACACACACACACACACACAGACACATACACACATAACCCAATGTGGTCTCTTTGTCTCAGAAAGTTGGAAAAGAGCTGGCAGGGACAGTCCCTTCTCTGTTTAGTGGGTAGCTTTGGGGTGTGGTGACTCAAGAGACCACTAAGCGTTCAGGTGAGAGGGATCTCCAAGTCTCAGTGGACAACCAGCTAAAGAGGAGCCAGCCGTGTGCAGCAGCAGCTGCCAAACAAGCCAACGCAATCCTAAATTGCATTAACAGAGGGATACAATCAAGATCAA
>NC_142008.1:125915404-125937396 GCF_049901715.1 Pseudonaja textilis | reverse complement strand
TCGTGTGGGCAGCACAGCCTTGTGTTCCCACACAGCCTGCATTAGTTAGTCAGCTTCCTCTATTGTCCTTGCACCTCATACAATGGAATCCAACACCATCTTCAGTGCACGTCAGGACCATGAAAATAAACCGAAACGAACATCCTTCCTACTCCACATTAATTGCTCGTGGGGGTGGTGGTGACATTTCTTGGTGGGCCACCAAAATTTTCTCGTGGGCCGCCAGTGGTCGCCCGGCCCACCAGTTGGCGACCACTGGCTTAGAGGATAAAAGACCGAAAAGTGCGCGGGAGGGAGGGTTGCCACGCCTAGCTTTTCGTTTCTTCATCCTCTTGGCTGATTGGCTTGCTAGGGGCGCGCACGCACACGCATGGGCAATCACCGGCCGAACCGGTAGTGGCTAAGGTAGGATCCCACTACTGGGATCCTATGAAGGGGAGGGGATCGAGGGGGTTATCGTTATCTTCCTGCAGGTCGTCATCTTTCCTCCCCGCTCCGCAGGCTCACTTCACCGCCGAGTGCCGTTTCAAGGAGTGCGTCTTCGAGAACTACTACGTCACCTACTCCTCCACCTTGTACCGGCAGAGGGAATCCGGGCGCTCCTGGTACCTGGGCATCAACCGAGACGGGCAGGTGATGAAGGGCAACCGAGTCAAGAAGACCAAGGCCTCCGCCCACTTCCTGCCCAAACTGCTGGAAGGTAGGCAGGCGAGGAGGGCGCTGGGACCATCCCCCGAGCCCTCAAGCGAGTGGAGGTAGGTGGGTGGGTGGATGGGTGGGTGGGGAGACAGGAGAAGGGGAGGGGCTCCGGAGACGGAGGTGAAGAAATGAAAGAAAGTCAGCCTGTCTTGAATAACTGCTAGTTGTTGCCTGGAGCTTCAATTTAATCTCCTTCCTTCCCTTTCTTTCTTTCTTTCCTTCTTTCCCTTCTTTTCTCCCTTTCTCCCTTTCTCTCTCTTTCCCTTCCTGCTTGTTTCCTTCCTTCCTCATCCCCTCCCTCCCTGCCTTTCCTTCCTTCCTTCCTTTTCCTTTTCTTTCTTTCTCCTTCTTTCTTTTCTCTCTCCCATCCTCCTCCCTTCCTTCTCTTTCTTTTTCATTCCTTCTTCCTTCCTTTATTTCCTCCCTGCCTCTTTCCTTCCTTCTTCCTTCCTTTCTCTCTCTCTCCCTCTCTCCCCTTCCTGCTTGTTTCCTTCCTTCCATCCTCGTCCCCTCCCTCCCTGCCTTTTCTTCCTTCCTTTTCCTTTCCTTTCTCTCTTTCTTTCTCCTTCTTTCACTTCTCTTTCCCTTTCTCCTTCCTTATTTCCTCCCTGCCTCTTTCCTTTCCCTTTTCTTTCTCCTTCTTTCCTTTCCCTCTCCTGTCCTCCTTCCTCCCTTCTCTTTTTTTTTCTTTCCTTCTTCCTTCCTTCCTTTCTCCCACCTTCCTTTTTCTCTCTCTCTCCCTTCCTGCTTGTTTCTTCCTTCCATCCTCATTCCCTGCCCGCCTGCCTTTCCTTCCTTCCTTTTTCTTTTCTTCCTTTCTCTTTCTTTTCCCTTCTTTCCCTTCTCTCTCCCTTCCTCCTTCCTTCCTTCCTTATTTTCTTCCTGCCCCTATCCTTTTTCTTTATCTTTCTTTCCTTTCTCTCTCCCGTCCTCTTTCCTTCCTTCCTTCTCTTTCTTTTTCTTTCCTTCTTTCTTCCTTTCTTATTTGCTCTCTGCTTCTCCCTTCTTCCTTCCTTCCTTCCTTCCTTCCTTCCTTCCTTCCTTCCTTCCTTCCTTCCTTCCTTCCTTATTTCCTTCCTGCCCCTTTCCTTTTTCTTTATCCTTCTTTCCTTTCTCTCTCCCGTCCTCTTTCCTTTCTTCTCTTTCTTTTTCTTTCCTTCTTTCTTCCTTTCTTATTTTCTCTCTGCTTCTCCCTTCCTTCCTTCCTTCCTTCCTTCCTTCCTTCCTTCCTTCCTTATTTCCTTCCTGCCCCTTTCCTTTTCTTTATCCTTCTTTCCTTTCTCTCTCCTGTCCTCTTTCCTTCCTTCTCTTTCTTTTTCTTTCCTTCTTTCTTCCTTTCTTATTTTCTCTCTGCTTCTCCCTTCTTCCTTCCTTCCTTCCTTATTTCCTTCCTGCCCCTTTCCTTTTTCTTTATCCTTCTTTCCTTTCTCTCTCCCGTCCTCTTTCCTTCCTTCTTTCTTTTCTTCTTTCTTCCTTTCTTATTTTCTCTCTGCTTCTCCCTTCTTCCTTCCTTCCTTCCTTATTTCCTTCCTGCCCCTTTCCTTTTTCTTTATCCTTCTTTCCTTTCTCTCTCCCGTCCTCTTTCCTTCCTTCTCTTTCTTTTTCTTTCCTTCTTTCTTCCTTTCTTATTTTCTCTCTGCTTCTCCCTTCTTCCTTCCTTCCTCTCTCTCCCTTCCTGTTTCCTTCCTTCCTTCCTCCCCCTCCCTCCCTCCCTCCCTCCCTCCCTCCTCCTCCCTCCCTTCCTTCCTTCCTTCCTTCTTTCCCTCCCTCCCTTCTTTCTCTTCTCTCTCCCCAGTGGCCTTGTATCGCGAGCCTTCCCTCCACAACATCTTCGAGCAGGCCCTGGCCAAGAAAGCCGAGGAGGGCGATGGTGGCCCCCGGAAGGAAGCCGCGGCCACGTAGTCCTGAGGATCGGGTGGAGGGGGCGGGCGAGGCCGCCTCTTCTCCTCCACCCCCCACTTCTCCCCTTCGCCAGCCCCTCTCCGCCAAAACATGCCTCCTCCACGCGTCCGTCTTCCACTCCGTTCTCAGGGTGGCTTCCTTCATCTGATCAGCCCCTCCAGAGAGATCCACTGCCCGGGAGAAGAGGCGAGAAAGAGAGAGTGAAGCAGAGAGAAAAAGAGAGAGAGAGAGAGAAAGAGACGGTGCCCACCTGCAGGTGCAGAAGGCCGAACGGACAGCGTCTCCTGTCCCAAGTTATGGGGCCAAGATGGCTGCCTGGGAGCTGACACGCCTCTTCTTCCCCGACTCCGACAGACCCGCCGTGGCTCGTTCTCCAGTGGCTGGGATGCAGTGGCAGGGGGGCACCCAGAGACAATCCTCGTCTTCCATGCAAAAAATGAGAGCAGGGTTTTTTTTGTGTGTGCGTTTTGTTTAATGGTGCTTCCCTCCCTCCGGCCGCCAAATGCAGCTTCCGGAACTATCTCAAGAAGCTTAGAAAAGTATATATGTATATATATATATATATATATATATCTCCTCTCTTCTTCTTCTTCTTCTTCTATTTTTTTTTTTTAAATGCCAGGGCAAAGACCAGACTTCCTGCCTACGGACTGAGCCATCTTCCAGTTTCTTGAAGGATGTTTTATTTTTTCTCTCTTCCCCCTTGTTTTGTTTTTGTTTTTTTAAAAACTTGACCTTGTCCTCTCCGGAGATTGCCAAAATGATCTACGGTTTCACGGCTGACCTCGTTTTTTGGGGACGACACCAGATTTGGCAGCAGAAAGGGAGAGAGAGCCGGTGGGGGGTTGGGTTGTGGGGTTTTTTTCTCTTCTTCATCCACTCAGGAGTTGGGGATCCCCCTCACCGCCGGGGAAACCCGCCCCCAATCACCGGGACGTGAGGTCACCTTGCAGTTTAAAACAAGGGGTGCATTTGGAAAAGGGGGTTTGCCCCCCACCCCCGCCCTTCCTCCCGAAGAAACCCCGGGCTTCAGCTGCCGATCCGACAACCTGCCAATCAAAGGACTCAAATTGGACTCCGTCAATCCAAAGGGTGACTTTTTTTTGGGGGAAATCAAAATGAGAGGGGATGGATTTTTGGGGGAGCAGAGTGGGGGAACACCCCTTTCTTACGGCCAGAAAGAGGCCAAACTGGGGTGGAAGGCTCCTTCCTTTCCTCCCCCACACACCTGCTGGAGGGGGCCAGGAACCCCTCCCCAAATTGGACGACCACCAGGGTGGAGGGGAAATGAGGGCAGGTGCATTTCCCCTTCCCGTCCTTTGAAGCAAAACCCTGGAGAAATTATTATTTTGGCCACTGAGTGGCAGCACTCTCTTCCCGGCGCCGGGAATGGGGGAGAATTGAGGGAGGGGTGCTTGGGGAGAGGGAATGGGGATCTCTCCTTAAGGGTCTCCACCCACCTCCCTGCTCTGCCCTCCTCGCCATCTTCTCCGTCTCTCAGGAGCCTGAAGTTACTTATTCCTTTCCTTGCAATAAATGAAGCGGGTGGATGGGAGACGGCAGGGAGGGCGATGCGGATCGCTGCTCGTGGGGTGGGGCCCCCCTCGAGCCTGTGGATCAGCATGGGGGAGGGGAACGGCTGACGGGTTGGGACACATGCCTCGGAAGGCTTGCGGACCTCTCGCCAGTGGTGAAATGCAAGCGGTTTGCCACGGTTTTCCCCAACCGGTTGTCTAAAAAGAAAAGCGGCTCCGACCATCAGCGGAGAGGAGAGAGGAGGGAAACGTGCAGGATCGGGCCTCCCTCCCATCCTTTTCTCTTCTTTCTCCTCTCAGCCGATTGCAAGGCTGTGCAGGCGCAAAAGTGCGCGATCACCGAACTGGTGGGGAAACTGGTAGAATCCCACCCGTGCCTCTTTCGTCTCGCGGGATCGAACGCTGTCGATCTACTTGCCTCCGGACACGACCCCTTTCCGGTTCTCCGAAGCGAACCCGTCTCCCACCTTCCCCATGACACTCCGCTACCCATTCTCCCCCGGGCCCTCCTACCGGGCTGTGTGAAGGGCTCTGCTTCCCACCGGCGCCTGTAAGGGAGAAGGAATCCGCTCTGGATTGCCTACCTGGCCTCTGCGGGATCCAGGGATCCTGACAGATCCTCAGCTCCGCTTCAGAAAGGGTTAAAAGTGCGGGGGGGGGGGGGGGGGGGGGGGGCGGTCCTCAACCTAACAACCACAGTTAGAGTTCCAGATTTCTGTTGCTATGAGCGGGGCAGGTCTTGAGTTTGGCTGACATTTTGTGACCCAACTAGGGAACAACCTCAGTGCTAGGAGGGAGGGTAGTTTGCATGGAGGAGCAGGAGGAAGAAGAGGAGGAAGAGGGAGAGAAGGAAGGAGGAAGGAGAAGGAGGAAATGAAAAAGAGGAAGAGGAAGAAGAGGAGGAGGAGAAGGAAGGAGGAGGAAGGAGGAGGAGGTGGAAGAAGAAAAAGAGGAAGGAGGAGGAGAAGAAAGAAGAGGAAGAGGGAGAGAAGGAGGAAGGAGGAGGAAATGAAAAGGAGGAGGAAGAAGAGAAGGAAGGAGGAAGAAGGAGGAGGAGGAGGAAGAGGGAGAGGAGGAGGAAGGAGGAGGAGGAAATGAAGAGGAGGAAGAAGAGAAAGAAGGAGGAGGGAGGAGGAGGAGGAAACAAAAAGAGGAGGAGGAAGAAGAGAAGAAGGAAGGAGGAGGAGGTGGAAGAAAAAGAGGAAGGAGGAGGAGAAGAAAGAAGAGGAAGAGGGAGAGAAGGAGGAAGGAGGAGGAAATGAAGAGGAGGAGGAAGAAGAGAAGGAAGGAGGAAGAAGGAGGAGAAGAAAGAGGAAGGAGAGAAGGAGGAAGGAGGAGGAGGAAATGAAGAGGAGGAGGAAGAAGAGAAGGAAGGAGGAGGAGGAGGAAACGAAAAAGAGGAGGAGGAAGAAGAGAAGGAAGGAGGAGGAGGAGGAAACAAAAAAGAGGAGGAAGAAGAGAAGAAGGAAGGAGGAGGAGGTGGAAGAAGAAAAAGAGGAAGGAGGAGGAGAAGAAAGAAGAGGAGGAAGAAGAGAGAAGGAAGGAGGAAGAAGGAGGAGGAGAAGAAAGAGGAAGAGGGAGAGAAGGAGGAAGGAGGAGGAGGAAATGAAGAGGAGGAGGAGAAGAAGAGAAGGAAGGAGGAGGAAGGAGGAGGAGGTGGAAGAAGAAAAAGAGGAAGGAGGAGGAGAAGAAAGAAGAGGAGGAAGAAGAGAAGGAAGGAGGAAGAAGGAGGAGGAGAAGAAAGAGGAAGAGGGAGAGAAGGAGGAAGGAGGAGGAGGAAATGAAGAGGAGGAGGAAGAAGAAGAGAAGGAAGGAGGAGGAAGGAGGAGGAGGTGGAAGAAGAAAAAGAGGAGGAGGAGGAAGACTGTGAGGTCCTTGATGCTCTCTGAGCGTGGTGGTTTTTTGTGCAAACGTTTTATGACCCAACTAGGGAACATCATCAGTGCTAGGACAGAAGGGGGGGTTGCACAGAGGAGCGGGGAGAGTCCTTGGGGGTACCTGAGCTCGGTCACCTGTTGCCAGGTGTTTCATGGACTCAACTGGGTGACGTCCTCAGGGCTAGATGATGTCCATGTGTGACCAGAACACGCATGGAGTTTCCGAGGGAGTCACGAGACGTCCGAAACCGACGGCCAAGCTCAGCGGGCACCAAGGACCCCATAGAGGGACCTCCTAAAAGCCGACCGGTGTTGCGTGGATGATGGACCTCAACCCCCCCAGAAACAGTGGAGGGGAGGACCGAGTTCTATTCGCCACTCAACCTCGGAGGCTCCCAAAGTGGAGTTCTCCACTCAACCCACTCCCAACCCAAGCTACCTCACAGAGCTGTGTTGAAAACTTTCCAGAAATGGGGTAGGTTATCTTGCTTGGGCAGGGCTGTGGGGGTGGGTGGGTTGGAATAGATGATCTACCAGGTCCCTTCCGACTCTGTTCTTCTGACTTTCATCTGATATTAATGAACAAAAGGACCAGGGGAGACAGGAGAGCAGCCTTCCAATATTTGAGGGCAGGGGGTTGGACTAGATGACCCACAAGGTCCCTTCCAACTCTGTTCATCTGACTTTAATCTGATATTAATGAACAAAAGGACCAGGGGAGACAGGAGAGCAGCCTTCCAATATTTGAGGGTGGGGGG
Source organism: Pseudonaja textilis (assembly GCF_049901715.1). Classification (NCBI taxonomy): domain Eukaryota; kingdom Metazoa; phylum Chordata; class Lepidosauria; order Squamata; family Elapidae; genus Pseudonaja; species Pseudonaja textilis. The sequence goes on along the minus strand of NC_142008.1, from coordinate 125,930,625 downwards.
TTGGACTAGATGACCTAGAGGGTCCCTTCCAACTCTGTTAATCTGACTTTCATCTGATTTTAATGAACAAAAGGACCAGGGGAGACAGGAGAGCAGCCTTCCAATATTTGAGAGTGGGGGTTGGACTAGATGACCCACAAGGTCCCTTCCAACTCTGTTAATCTGACTTTAATCTGATATTAATGAACAAAAGGACCAGGGGAGACAGGAGAGCAGCCTTCCAATATTTGAGAGTGGGGGTTGGACTAGATGACCCACAAGGTCCCTTCCAACTCTGTTAATCTGACTTTCATCTGATTTTAATGAACAAAAGGACCAGGGGAGACAGGAGAGAAGCCTTCCAGTATTTGAGGAGGATGGGTTGGACTAGATGACCCACAAGGTCTCTTCCAACTCTGTTAATCCGACTTGCATCTGATTTTAAGGAACAAAAGGACCAGGGGAGGCAGGAGAGCAGCCTTCCGATATTTGAGAGCGGGGGTTGGACTAGATGACCTACAAGGTCCCTTCCAAGGTCTGTTTTAATCCAAATGAAAAGCCAGAAAAAAAGGACATTTTCAACTTGGAAGAACTTGGAGAATAAAAATTAAAAAAACACAAATATGCAAAGCCCTCTAAAGCAAACCTAACCCATCTTTGCACCCTGGTTAGGGAAAGATAGGCCTTGTAGTCCAAAGGGGTTGAGAACCGAGACCAGGACCCCAATGGGCATTGGGAGAAGTCAGATTAACAGAGTTGGAAGGGACTTTGTAGGTCATCTAGTCCAACCCCCCACCCTCAAATAGCTGCCCTCGCCATAAAACAGCTTTCAGGTGTCCAAAAACTTATGAGTAGAATCGAAATGGGGGGAAACCCACACAGTCTGGATTTTCCCCCTCCCTCTTGGCTGGGCGGGGGAGAGGTTGGGGGGGGACCCCCCAATTGGTGCATTTTGAAGAGTTATGCCACCAGATCCTCTGTATGTGTTTGTGTGTCGCCAGGGGAGGTCGAAAAGTCTATATGTAATGTTGGGGTTGGACTACAAGACCTCTGGGGGTCCCTCCGGTATTCTGCTGTTCTCCACGGGGTGGGGGAGATTCGGAGCACCCCCAGTTTGGGGTGGGGATCCATTGGAGCACGGATCCCCCAAAGTGGAAATCACAGTGCTGATAAGTGACTATTTGGATGTTTTCCAAGCGGTTTGTTTGCAGGAGACTCTGAAATTAGGAATTTTTGTGGGGTTAAAACACCTTGAAACACCCTTTAAAGACCTGGGGACCTCAACTCCCAGAATTCCCCAGGCCTGGGGATTCTGGGAGTTGAAGTCCCCAGGTCTTTAAGGGGGCCAGAGTTGGATCATGCCCCCTGTTTTGAAATTTAAATGAATATTTAAAGCACTTTTTGTAATAAGTGTAATGCAAAACCCTATGTGGGAAGGACCCCGTTCCTTGGACAATCCGGGTGGGAATTGGGGATGCTACTGCGCCCCGGAAGGCATCAGGCGCAATTCAGGGAAAGGAAGGAAGGAAAGAAAGGAAGGAAGGAAGGAAGGAAGGAAGGAAGGAAGGAAGGAAGGAAGGAAGGAAGGAAGGAAGGAAGGAAAGAAAAAGAAAGACGGAAAGAAAGAAAGAAAAGGAAGGTATAAAAGAAGGAAGGAAAGAAAGAAGAAAGAAAAATGGATAGAAGGGGAAAGGAGAAGGAAAGGAAGACAAGAAAGAAAAGGAAGGTAGAAAAGAAGGATGGAAGGAAAGAAAGAAGGGGAAAGGAGAAAGAAAAAGAAAGAAAAGGAAGGTAGAAAAGAAAGAAAGAAAAAGATGGAAAGAAGGAAAGGAGAAAGAAAGGAAAAGGAAGGAAGAAAAGGAAGGAAAGAAAGATGGAAAGAAAGAAAGGAGAAAGAAAGGAAAAGGAAGGAAGAAAAGGAAGGAAAGAAAGATGGAAAGAAGGGCAAAGAAGGAGAAAGAAAGAAAGAGGAAAGAAAAGGAAGGTAAAAAAGAATGATGGAAGGAAAGGAAAAGAAAGATGGAAAGAAGGGGCAAGGAGAAAGGAAAGAAGGAAGGAAGGAAGGAAGGAAAGACAGAAAGAAGGGGAAAAGAAGGAGAAAGAAAAGAAAGGTAGAAAAGAAGAAAGGAAGGAAAGAAAAAGAAAGATGGAAAGAAGGGGAAAGGAGAAAAGAAGAAAAGGAAGGAAGGAGGGAAAGAAGGCAGGGAAGAAAGAAAGATGGAAAGAATGGGAAAGAAGGAGAAAGAAAGAAAGACAGAAGAGGAAAGATGGAAAAGGAAGGAAGGACAGGAAAGAAGGAAGGAAGGAGGAAAGGGAGGAAGAGCGGAAGGGAGAAAAGGAAGGAAGGAGAAGGAAAGAAAAAGGGAAGGAGGGAGGGAGAGGAAAACGAAAAAGGCAGGCAGGAAGGATGGGAAACGGCCCAAAACAGCCTTCCGGTGACAAAGCCCGGCTGGGGAGGCGGGGCTTGGGGCTTCCTTGGCCCCGCCCCTGACCCCACCTCTTTCTTCCCTCCCACCCACCCCCCGCCTTGCCTCGACCTCTTCCTCCCCCCGCCCTACTGAAAAGCAATAACAGTAATTAATAATAAAGAAAAATTTCCATCCTATGCGCAATAATTGCGGGCGATCCTCTAGCGCCCTGCATGAGAAGTTGGCTTCCGTCCAAATCCCGGGGGCGAAGGATCAGCCTCCCCCCCCCCCACAACCCCACAACCTCCCCCACCCCTTCAGCACCCTAAAATAAAGGATACTTTCTACAGTTCTTTCGCATCGTTTTTTAATTTGTTTTTTTTTTGAGGAGGGGCTTAACCAGCGGAACGACTTGCCACCAGAAGTAGTCGGGGTGCTCCAACACGGGAAGTTTTGTCGCAAGAGACTGGGGGACCGGGGCTGGTGGGGGGTGGGGTGGGAGCAGCCCTCTGCTGGTGGAACGGTATATATAAGGGGTTGGGCTAGATGACCTCGAAGGTGCCTCCGTTATTTCTATGCAGTCGCCCTGTTTCCTGTTGATAGGATTTCGGAGTTGGAATTAAGGACCCATGGTGGGTGGGCTAAGAAAACGGGGAGGGGGAGAGAGAGTTTGGGGGGTACTCCACCCCCCCCCGGCTGGGGATGATGGGAACTGGAAACCGAGACAAGAAGCAACGGGCGGGAAACTGAGGAGAAGAAGCTACTTTAGAAGGAAGGAGGAGAAACTTGCTGACAGGGAAGACAAAGGACCGGCGGAATGGCTTGCCACCAGGAGTTGTGGGGGCTCCAACCCTGGAGGTTTTGAAGAAGAGACTGGAGAGTCCTGTGTTTGAAATGTTGCAGATTCTCCTGCCGGTGCAAGGGGTTGGACTAGAAGACCTCCGAGGTACCTTCCAACTCCATTCTATCCTCCTCCTCCTCTCCTCCTCAATCTCCTTCTTATCTATATCTATCTATCTAATTATCTAATTATCTAATCTATATCATGTTTATCTATCATTTCTCTATCATCTCTCTATCATCTATTTATCTATCATCTCTGTCAAGCATCTCTCTTTCTCCCTATGTCTCTATCTACCTACCTACTTACCTATCATCTATCTATCTATTTCTATCTATCTATCTATCTATCTATCTATCTATCTATCTATCTATCTATCTATCTATCTATCTATCTATCCATCCATCCATCCATCCATCCATCTATCTACCCATCCATCCATCCATCCATCCATCCATCTACCCATCCATCCATCCATCCATCCATCCATCCATCCATCTATCTACCCATCCATCCATCCATCCATCTATCTACCCATCCATCCATCCATCCATCCATCTATCTATTCTTTCTCTCTTCTTTCTATTATCTATTTCTCATATCCATCTATCTATCATATCTATCAATATCATATTTATCTATATGTCATATCTATTTATCCATCATCTATTTATCTATCTATCTATCTATCTATCTATCTATCTATCTATCTATCTATCTATCTATCTATCATATCTATCATCTATTTATCATATCTATCAATCTATCATTTATCTATCATATCTATCTATCATCTATTTATCATTTTTGTTTATCATATCTATCAATCTATCATATCTATTTATCCATCATCTATCTATCATCTATTTATCCATCATCTATCTATCATCTATTTATCTATCATATCTATCTATATATATAAAAAGGGAAACGCCCCTCACGCATCATCACAAAATCTCCAGATCCATAAAGCCTACAAACATGAAATTTGGCATGTGTGTTCCTCTTGGTTTCTAGGGCTCACTAAGAAAGGATTTTTCAAAATGACCATCAGAGCATTTAGAGTATTTCCTATATTATTATTATTATTATTATTATTATTATTATTATTATTATTATTATTATTAACATGCTCTGATGCTCTTCCAAACGCAAAACACAAGCAGAACGGAGGAGTTTCAGTTTCAGTTTCAGTTTCAGTTTCACAGCACCAACCAGCTTTAGTACAGAACAGTTGAGCTAAGCCACGCTCAGGCTCCTTGCTGTCTCCTCCTTGCTCACGGTTTCAGTTTCCAAACAGCCCTCCACACACGGACAGGACACTAGCCAGATGAATTCCGATGGATGCTGGGAGGCAGAGGCAGAATTCCCCTCCCCTTATTTTCCTCCCCAAAAACTAAGCCCCACCCCTAGTTTCGTAGGGACCCAGCTAGCCTGAGCAGGGGGTTAGGCTAGATGACCTCCAAGGCCCCTTCCCTCTCCTTCCCGGGTGCTCCTGAGCTTCCCTTCTCTGCCCAGCCCGGGGTGGGGTGTGGGGAAGGGGTCTATGTGGACGACGACCCCTCCCACCCAGGAGCTTTGGCTGCCCTTCCCGGGACAGCTGCCCGGACGGAAATGCCTTCAGCAGCTGGGTAATCCCCCTCCCCCACCCACCCGGGGGAACTCGATCCGACCCTTCCCCGGCATTTGGCGCAGGTGTGTGGGGAGGGGGCGGGTGTTTGTCCAGAAACCAGGCAGCTTCTTCCCGGCCGCGCGTTTCTGCCAGAGCTCAGGCCCGGCGAGGGAACGCCATGCCCGTCTGGATGGTCTTTGGGGGACTCCTCTGGATGCTGGCCGTCTCAGGTAGGGGGCTGGCCCCAGCTGCGTCGGAGGGAGGGGGCTCCCTCCCGCTCCTGGGACCCCTCTTTACCTTGGAGGGGCACCCGCCTGCTTGTCGCGGCCAGGAGGAGCAGTTACCCCTCCCCCCTCCTCTCCTCCTCCTCCTCCTCCTCCTCCTCTCTCCAGCTGCGGGGGCTTCGGAAGTCGAAGTCGAGGGGCGCCTGAGAACGCGGCTCTTCGAGACTTACTCCGCCACGGTGCTGCCCATCCACCAGATCTCCCACAAGGTCCCCGTGAGGGTGGGAATGTCCCTCTCGCAGCTGATCAGCTTAGTAAGTGGGGAGGACGGAAGGGGGTGTCCTATGGGGAGGGGCAGGGGGCTGCCCACCAGGTGGGGGGAGGAAAGCCCCGATTTTGCCCACCACCACACGCAAGCCTCCCCCATGGGTTGCCTTTTGGCCGGCCTTGGCGGATACCCCCAAAAAATATCACAGAAGGTACCTCGGGAGGTCATCTAGGCCATCTCGCCTGCCCAGCAGGGGAGACCCTACCTACCCCGACGCCCCGCAAGTCCATAGACCACCGATAGGAAGCGGCTGGGGAGGATGAGGCGTGGAGTACTGCTGGGCTCCCCTTCCCCGCCTGGTCTTTCTGCGGCCAGACAGGCTTCTCTGCCCTCCCCCGGGTGGGAGTCACAGGCCGAGCCCCTCTCCCACCCCAAAACGGTGAGATTTCGGGGAACGATGGGATGGGGTGTCCTTGGGGCTTTGCACGCTTGGTCCTGGGCGTGGAAGAGGGCAGCGGAAGCTGCAACAGCTGAGAAACCAGCTATTAATAACACATCGTCCACTGCCAGGTGCTGGCAGGACAGGGCGGGGGGGGGGCTAAATTTGGGGACGGGGGGTGGGGGGGTCTCTAATCTACTTCCGAGCATCTCTTGGTCCCTGTGCTGGATTGGCCAACCGGCCGTGCTTTCTGATCGTGGAAGAATGAAGCCAGTTTGATCTGGATTGAAGCCCCAAGCTAATAACTGGGAGACGGGGAGTTCTAGTCCCGCCCTGGGCAGGAAAGCCAGCTGGGTGACTTTGGGCCAATCACCAGGAGACAGGGAGTTCTAGTCCCGCCTTAGCTATGAAAGCCAGCTGAGTGAATTTGGGCCAATCACCAGGAGAATGGGAGTTCTAGTCCCGCCTTAGCTATGAAAGTCAGCTGAGTGACTTTGGACCAATCACCAGGAGAATGGGAGTTCTAGTTCCGCCTTACATATGAAAACTGGGTGACTTTGGGCCAATCACCAGGAGTCGGGAGTTCTAGTCCCGCCTTAGGCACAAAAGCCTGCTGGGTGACTTTGGGCCAGTGCTTACCTCGCAGGGTTATTATTGTGGGGAAAATAGGAGGAGGAGGAGGAGGAGGGGGAAGATTAAGTATTTTTGCCACCTGGAGTTATTTACAAAATAATAATAATAATAATAATAATACAGGTTGGTTATAAAATGATAAGGGAAGATAAGTCGGATGGGGTGTAAGGTAGGGAAGGGAAGGGAAGGAGGAAGGGGAGGAAAGGAAAGGGGGAAGGGGAAATGAAAGAGAAGAAGGGGAAAGGAAAGTGAAGGGAGGAAGGAAGGAAAGGAAAATCAAATCAAATCTCTGGGCCACTTATGTCAGCTTCTTGGGCTTTGCCACCTTGTGGTCTCCGTCTGCCATGAACTCTGGGGGAGAAGAGGGGGGGGATGCGTGGAGGGGGTCCCGAGGTCATCTAGTCGAACCCCTGCTCAGCGCTGGGGTACAAACGAAAGCCTGGAGTCCAGCGTTGGCATGAACCCATCCACCACAGAGGGGCGGGGGGCAGCCCCCTCCCTCAGTCACTGGCTCTTCCTGGGAGGGTGTTTCCTCCCCCTTTTTGGGGGGAGTGTCAAAAAAATTCCTGACAATACGGAGGCTCCGGAAAGCACACACACATATTTTCTTTTCAGAATGAAAAGGACGAGGAGCTGACCACAAAGGTCTACATGAACCAGGTGAGTAGGGGAAAAAAATAGAAAAATAGACTGCCATCTTGACTTTTTTGCCGTCTATGGACCCTTTTTGCCGCCTCTGCATTAGAAAAACAGGGATGGTTGTCTGGAACTCTCTTGTCGGCAGAGGGCCAAACCGGCGGAGGAATTCGAAGCTGGAGTAGAAGACGGGAGCAGCTGTTTAAGGAGTGGGGGCGGGGAGGGGAGAGAAGAAGAGAGTGAGACATGGGTTCGAGGACATGTGTGTAAAGATTGTGGGGAGGGGGCTGTCTGGGCACCCAGTGAGAAGGATGTTGCGTATAAACAACCGTGAAGTGCAGAGCTTCCGAGCAGCTAAGTGCATCGACCGAGCTCCATCTGGGTTGCCAAAAAGTGAAGACATCCGGAGACACTCAAATTCACAAAGAGAAACTGGTCTTCGATGTCTGCCTATTACCTCCTTCTTGGGTCCAACACTATGCTATAGACAGGTAGTCTTGACTTACAACCCCAACTGAGCCCCCAATTCCTGGTGCTAAGGGAGTTTTGGCTCTCTTTTACGACCTTTCTTGCAAGTGAATCCTTGCTGTTGTTAAGTGAGTCACCCAGGTGTTAAGTGAGTCCGGAATCCGCCCCTTTGTCTTTGCTGACTTTTGATCACGTGACCGATGTGGCAACAGTCGTAAGTTGGAAAAAGGGTCATCAAGACCTTTTGCAGGGCTGTGGTAACGTTGAACGACAACTCAAGGACCTGTTGTAAGTCAAAGGATAAAAACTTACAATTCGTTAACTTACTGGCTGCCCTGTAATTTTTCCTCTTCTTTTTTGGGGGGTAGGGCGGGGGTCCTGCTCGATTCTTCCATCCTCTTCCTCATCCAAATTTCCTTTCCCTCTCAGGAGTGGATCGACTATCGGCTCACCTGGAACCCAGCCGAATTTGAAGGCATCACGGCCATCCGAGTTGGTGCTGATGAAGTGTGGCTCCCGGATATCGTTCTCATGAACAAGTGAGCCTCCAGGAGGACTAGAATCTTGATGCTGGCCTCGTCCACAACTGTCGTGGGTGGGAATGGGGCCTTGGAGCTGATGGGAGCCTCTCAATCCATCAGAATAGAGCTGGAAATGTGGTTTTAAATGTTCAATCTCTTCTTGAAAGCCTCCAGTGATGGAGAGTACCCACAACTTCCGGTGGCAAGGAGTTCCACTGGTTAATTGTCCTTCCTGTTAGGAAATTTCTCCTTAGTTCTTAGTCCTTGATGAGTTTCCTTCGGTTGTTGCTTGTCTTCCCCTTTAGTGCTTTTGGAGAATATTTGACGCCCTCCTCTTCCTTTGTGGCAGCCCCTCAATCAGTCAATCGGAATAGAGTTGGAAGGGAGTTTGGAGGTCATCTAGAAGATTCTAGTCTAACCAAGAAAGGAAAGAAGGAAGGAAAGAGGGGAGGGAGGGAGGTTTTTAAGATGAGAAAAGGAAGGATAGAAAAAAGAGGGAGAGGAAGGAAGGAGGGAAGGGAGGGAGGTTTTTAAGATGAGAAAAGGAACGATATAAAAAGGAAGGAAGGAAGGAGAAGGCAGGAAGGAGATAAGGGGAGGAAGGAAGGGAAAGAAGGAAGGAAGGAAGATGACAAAAGGAAATAGAAAAAGGAAGGGAGGGAGGAGAAATAGGTAAGGAAGGAAAGGAAAGAAGGAAGGAAGATGAGAAAGAAAATAGAAAGGAAGGGAGGAAGGAGATGAAGGAAAAAAGGGAAGGAAGGAAGATGAAAAAAGGAAGGATAGAAAAAGGAAGAGGAAGGAGATGAGGGAAGGAAGGAAAGTAAGAAGGAAGGAAGATGAGAAAAGGAAATAGAAAAAGGAAGGGAGGAAGGAGATGAGGGAAGGAAGGGAAAGAAGGAAAGAAGATGAGAAAAGGAAGGATATAAAAAGGAAGAGGAAGGAGATGAGGGAAAGAAGGAAGGAAGGAAGATGAGAAAAGGAAGGAGAGAAAAAGGAAGGGAGGAAGGATATGAGAAAAGGAAGGACGGAAAGGAAAGGAAATGAGGTGTATTAATAAATGAATAAAATTCACATTTTTCTATTCAATGGAAAACACACCAAAACTTCGCAGGCGGAAGGCAGAACAGCGAAAACATTTTAGGGAATTGTCCCAGTTGAGCTGAATGAAATTAATGTTGATCTTTGAGCTGCCACTTGGGGGGGGGTGTCCCCCCTGCCCCCTGCAAGGCTAAACCTTCAGCCTAAAACCAGCTGCAATCCTCCAGCCAAAGGTTTCGAGTGTCTCGTTTTCCCGTCGAAGGGAGAGCCGGTTTCCCTTTTCTCACCCGCCAGTGATGGCATCTCTCTCTCTCTCGTCTCTTTTTCCACCCAGCAACGACGGCGTCTTTGACATTGCTCTCAGCGTGGATGTCCTCGTGCACTATACCGGGAGGGTCCAGTGGCAGCCCCCGGGCCTTTATCGGAGCAGCTGCAGGATCCAGGTTCGACTCCTCTCTCAGCCCTCATAACTCGCTCTGCATAACTTTTGCGTCGAGGACTAAACAAACAATGACTGAGTCAAAATGTCCATGTCAAAATGCGCCGAGTGCCTGACTCAATGAAGTTCAAAACGCACCATGGCCTTCGTAGCTAAGCCTATTTACAACCACAAATTTCCACTGCTAAGCCAGATAGATCTTCGGTAACTTTTCCCCCATTCCATGACCTTCCTTGTCACCGTTCTTAAGTGAGTCGCACAGTTGTTAAGCAAATCCGCCCTCTCCATTGCTCGTCAGGAGGTTGCAAAAGGGGAATCGCATGACCCTGGAACACTGCGGCTGTCATTAATGCGGATCCACAGCCCAAGTGTCCAAATTTTATTCACGGGACCGTGGGGGGACACTAGAACGGTCCTAAGGGGGAACAATGGTCATAAGTCACTATTTTCAGCACTGTTTAGATTTTGAACAGTCACTAAATGAACAATTGCAAGTCGAGGATGGTCTGTACTGCATTCTAATCAACTGCGCCACCACAGCTCTTAATGACCTCCTTGCTTAGCAATGGAAATTGCACTCTCAACTGTGGCCGTAAGTCAAGGACGGCTTCATAAAGGAGGACGTGGTTCCAGGGCCTATGCCATACTTCCTCAGATTCTCCCGCTTGTGTTTTTTTGTGTTTTTTTGCAGGTTACCTATTTCCCGTTCGACTGGCAGAACTGCACGATGGTCTTCCGCTCATACACGTACGACGCCTCCCAAGTCACCCTCCTGCACCCCATAAATGAAAAAGGGGAGGAGGTGAAGGAGATCCTGATATATGAAAACACGTTTATCGGTGAGGAAAAGTTGCCCAATTGGCGCCCAATGTGAGGGTGGCACTTGCCCGTTTGCTGCGCAAACCCACTCACAGGATCGAAATGGAGATTGCGCAAACCCCGCGCACCACCTTCGTTCCATTAACCAAGGAAGGATTTCACCGGAACCCCATCTTCCCTTTCCAATTCCTGCAATGTTCGTTTGTTTCCACTTTTTTTGGTTTACAATACCTCCCTCGAAGGATGCGTGTCTGCAGGGGAGAGCACTGGTGACAATAATGTTATCCATTCAGTTGTGTCCAGATCTTGGCCAGATCCTGACCGCGGGCCAGGCGGTCTCTCCACATCTTCCAATCGTGCACTGCCTCTTTTGACTTGTTGTATATTCTGGCCAGTGTCAGCTTTGATGGTTCTCAGCTACTGTGTTCTTTGATGACGTGGTTTCCTTTTACCGCTAACTCTTCCCAACATATGGTTGGTACCTCAGTACTCTACGTTAATTGGATCCGGGAGGTGCATTAAGTACCAAAAACGATGAGTACCAAACAAATCCTTCCCATAAGGAGTAATGTAGCGAGTCACAATGACAAGTTCTAATTTTTGTGTTGAGTACTAAACAAATGAGGAGTACCGAGAGGAAATGTTGCCGTGAAAATGCGTCCAGTGCCAAACTCATTTCAAAGAGGTTGAGTACCAAGGTACCATTATAAAGGCTCTTCCCAGTAATTCCCCGCATGACATGGTCAAAATAAGTGAGATGTTTTGTGAGTTTTGCCTTGTGCCGTGTTACGCACTCCTCCAATATTTGTTCGTGAGTTACCTTTGCTGTCTGAGAAGCTGGAGTTTTCTCCAGCTCCGCGAGTCGTCTTTAAAAAAAGGACAGGCTTCAATTGCACAGTTGCGGCTGCCATCTTGACTGTTTGGATCTCCTTGGACTCAAATCAATGTCCGTATTTTCACTTGAGCCAGGGGACCCTCACCTGCGGGGGGCCATGGGTTAATCGGCACTGGGATGCTTCTTCATGCACATGTACCCCAACTCGCACGAGCATCATCATGGGTGCTTGCTGTCCCGCTCGTGCGAACGTTGCCACAAATGTTGCACGTGCACAGACACGCACATGTGCTTGCCCCTCCCACAGAATCATTCCTTCTTTTACCCCTCCCCCACCTCTCTGGGTCCCCAACCGGGAAAGTTTGGGGAGCAGGCGGCCTTCTTTCCTGGGTCAACCGAATCCAGGATTTAGCCACAAACTCCCCGCTTTTGTGCACACCGTCGTCTCCTCTCCGGAACTTCCTGGTTTTGTCCATCTTTCTCAGTCTGCTCAAAGAACACGGGGGGCTTCATTCGAGGTGACACAAGCATGGAGGATTGTGGGGGTGGGTGTCTTCCTTTCAGGCATCCTTCCTCCTTTCTTTCTCCAGACAACGGACAGTGGGAGTTCCAGCACAAACCGTCCCAAAAGAACACTCGTCCGGGAGATTCGCTGTACGAGGATATCACTTTCTACCTCATCATCCGCCGTAAACCGCTCTTCTACCTCATCAATGTCATCATACCTTGTATCTTGATCACAATCCTGGCCATCTTCGTGTTTTACCTCCCGCCGGATGCCGGTGAGCTGACTGCGAATGGGCTCCGGTTCTCTCACAGCAGGGGTTGCGATGCAACCGGTTCACCCCGGTTCGTGCGAATCGGTAGCTAATTTTATCATCTTTAAGGACTGGTTTGGCAAACTGGTTAATCCCACCCCCTGGGTGGCCCCTCCCCTCCCCACGCCCCTCCCAGGAGTCTCTATATGGCCTGTTTTGGATGCCAGGTAAGAACAGGGCCTGCGCAGAGACTCAGGGAGGGCGAAAAACAGCTCTCCCAAATTCTGGAAGGCTTGAAACAGCCTCTGGAGGCTGAGGAAGCTGTTTTTGCCCTTGTGGAAAGCTTCCAGAGTGCAGGGAGGGTGATAAACGCCCCTCCCAAAGTCCCAGAAGGCTGGAAACAGGCCCGTTTCGGGCATCCGGTGGCTGGGGAGATCATTTTTTTTGCCATCAAGGAAAGCCTCTGGAGTGTGGAAAGGGTGAAAATGCCCCATCTTCCCCCCGCTGTGGTGCAGGAGGCTGACTAGGCCACACCTACATGCCCACCCAGCCACTGCGCAGAGAACCGGTAGGTGAAATTTTCAAAGCCCGCCCCCGCTTGTAGCAAATCACGGGGTTGGAATCTAGGATGGGGTGTCAAACCTCGATGATATCATGGGCCACATCAAGGTTGTGTTTGGCCTCAAGAGGGTGGCCGTGACCAGCTTGATGTCACTCCTGTCGGGAGAACCTGTGGCGGCCGAGCGCTCTGCCAGTGAAAACGGGCCACTGATCTCCATTTTTGGCTGGGACGGCCTCCCGTAAGCCTCCGCCAGTGAAAACAGGAGTTTTCCCGAACTCCATTTTCGCTGGCAGAGGGGTGCAGGAGGCCGTCGCAGCTGAAAACAGAGGTCGGCGGCCTGTTATCGCTGTAGCAGAGGCACCAGGTCCTTTACCTTCGTTTCTACAGAGGGCTTTGAGTTTGGCACCCCTAGGTCTAGGACAACTCGCCACAGCTAACTCACTGACGCCAATCTCGAAGAAATGGCGGTATTGGATCCCTCTGACTTTGGTCCAAAGCCCAACTTGTGTTTCTTCTTCACAACCAGGCGAGAAGATGACACTCTCCATATTCGCGCTCCTCACCCTCACCGTCTTCTTGCTACTGTTGGCCAAAAAGGTCCCGGAGACCTCCCTGGCGGTGCCCATCATCATCAAGTACCTGATGTTCACTATGATCCTGGTGACGTTCTCTGTCATCCTCAGCGTGGTCGTCCTCAACATTCATCATCGCTCGCCCAGCTCCTACAAGATGCCCTTCTGGGTGAGGCAGGTAATGTCCTCCTGTGGGGTCCCTTGGAGCTGGGGGGAGGGGCAGTTGACCCGAAGGTCATGGGGGTCGTGTTTCATGATGACCCAACTAGGGAACAGCATTGGCGGGACAAGGATCATCGATGGGACTCATCGAGCGCTGAGGATGTCACTGAGTTGGATGATAAAACGTCCAAAAGAAAATACCCAGCTCAGAGATCGGACTCATGGTCCTTGTCCCCTTCCTCTTCCTCTTCCTCCTCTCCCTCCCCTCGTCTTCCTCCTCCATTTCCTCCTCCCCTTCCCCTCCTCTTCCTCCTCCTCCATCCCCCTCCTGCTCCTCCTTCTTCTCTTCCTCCCCTTCTTCTTCCTCCACTCCACAAACCCCCCTCCCTTCTAGCACTAATCATATTCCCTAGTCAGGTCACAAAACATCTTCAAGAAAACAACCAAACTCAGAGAGCACCCAGGGACCTCATAGTCCTTCATAGTCCTTCTCCTCCTCCTCCTCTTCTTCTTCTTCTTCTTCTTCTTCTTCTTCTTCTTCTTCTTCTTCTTCTTCTTCTTCTTCTTCTTCTTCTTCTTCTTCTTCTTCTTCTTCTTCTTCTTCTTCTTCTCCTCCTCCTCCTCCTCCTCCTCCTCCTCCTTCTCAATCTCCTTCTTATCTATATCTATCTCCTATCTATCTATCTATCTATCTATCTATCTATCTATCTATCTATCATCTTTCTCTCTCTTCTTTCTATCATTTATCTATCATCTATTTATATCATATCTCTCATATCTACCTACCTACCTACCTACTTACCATCTAGTCCTCTGTCTGTCTATCTACCTATCTACCTCCTCCTTTGTCTTCTTCTACTACTCCTCCTCCTTCCTCCTTCGCCTTCTTCTTGTTGTTCTTCCTCCTCCTCCTCCTCCTCCTTCTCCCTTCTATCACTGAGGATGTTCCCTAGTTGGGTAATGAAATGCCTCCAAGAAAACAACCAAGCTTAGAGAGCACCAAGGACCCCATCATCTTTTTCCTCCTCCTCCTCCTCCTCCTCCTCCTCCTCCTCCTCCTCCCTCCTCCTCCTCCTCCTCCTCCTCCTCCTCCCCCTTCCTCCTCTCTGCAAGGCTAGCTGACTCCCTACCTAGTAACATCTGGAATAAAAAACAACTGGAATTAAAACACCAAGCTCAGAGAGCACCTAGGATTCTGACAACTCGTAATGCATTCCTAGGCCTGTTTTTGAGTTGCCATAATCAGGAGGTTTTTTTTTTTTTTTTGAAAACTTGAAGGAGTGGTACGGCCATTAAAACCAGAAGTACATTCCACGCTTCTCTTACAAAGACTGTAGCCCAGGCTACCAGATCTTCTGCCCCAGGAAAATCCTTTGTTGGAGAATCTGATTTATGACACACTCCGGAGAGAGTGGGGGTGGGGAACAGGGTCACAGAGGACAGTAAACGACGTGTGAGAGTGTGGGCTACCTACAGGTCAAATGCCAACCTGTTGCTCCTCATCAATTGTTTGGGTTCTTTTGAAGTTTGGCTCGAGGATCATGATTTGATTCGAGCAATTGGCAGAACCGCAACAGACCCTACCAACAAAGCCCGGGCTTCAAATGTTCTCGTCTATTGGTAGCTTCCGAATTATGGTTTCCACCACCCGTATGATCCTCTGGCCCTCAAATGGAGGGGTTTCGAGCGATGGGGTCGATCTCTGGATTATGTCTCTAGCGGGATGTGGTGTGAGCCTCCTAGGAAAACTAGAGATGCTAGAAAGCTAGATCCTGTGGATGCCCAGAGACAAGAGTCGGAAGGGACCTTTGAGGTCATCTAGTCCAACCCCCCAACCCCCCAAGCGGGAGACCCTATATCCTTTCTGACAGAAGGCAGTCCAGTCTCTTCTTGAAAGCCACCAGGGATGAAACTCCCGCAATTTCTGAATAACAGAATAACGACAGAGCTGGAAGGGACCCTGGAGGTCATCTAGTCCAACCCCTATGCCATTTCAGACAGGTAAGG
>NC_142008.1:125835907-125915304 GCF_049901715.1 Pseudonaja textilis | reverse complement strand
ATAACGGCTGGCAGAAATCTCATTCCACAGCATAAATCTTTACTCTGTCCGGCAAACTGGGTCCTGGCAATAAATCTCCAGTCTCAGAGCTTCTTGTTGTAATGTCCTCACTCAAATAGTCACTTTGTTCCTGGCAAAATGTACCAGCCCAGCTGTGTCCTTTTATACTCATTGAGGCAACGTGCTAATTTACTGACTTGCCCTCCTCCTTCGTCCCAGCTGAGTTTGCCTTCTCAAACGTCTTCTGTTCCTTACATTTAACCACAAATTTTCCAAGTTCTCATCTCCACTAGAAGACTCTCTCAAAACTTCCCTGTCAGCCATTCCCGGCTGTTGATCAGATAAGGAACCAGAGGAGGTCAAAGGTCCTGACAATTCTAATACATCAGGTCTGTCTTCCTTTGTCACGTCCATCTCCTCATCCTGGTTACCAGTCCAATCACTGAGCCATGCCGGCTCATATTTTTCTGCCATGTCCTCCTCACTTGAACTCAAATCAGTCACAGGAGCTGAATCCAAGCCCGGAGCCACAACACACACACACACACATATATAATATAAAATACTGATGAGAAGGATTAGAAACATATATAAGTAAAATATGTATGATAATGTTACTATGTGCACAAAGAGATATGTACCCAACTGACTCACTGTTGAACGGAACGAAGGTTTTATTTGTTTGCTTTTGTTGTTGTTATAAAAATAAAAAACTTTTTATATTAAAAAAAAAAAGAGAATTTTGCTTGGCAGAAACTTCGGTCCCCTAGTTACTCTCTTTGAAAAAGCTATTTGATGGAATGCGCTTTCGGTTTCCAAACTGCCGCACTGCTCCCCGCTCCTTTTCTGTGGGCAACTGTAGAAATATTTGATGAGTTGGCTGTGGAAGGCGAATGCCCTCCTGTTTGTGGGCCTTCTCCCCCAAACTCTTGTATGGGGGGAGGGTAAGAAGGGTGCCGGAATTGTTGAGGGAAGGGGGTAAGAAGGATTTTGGGGTGGGGTCTTTGATTGAAGATTTCCCTTTGCCCTGAAGGGAAGATTTGGGGGGGGAATCCTGATTTTGGGGACCAAAGACTCAGCCCTTTGCAATCCCAACAGATTGTCACCCCCTGTTTCCCCCTCCCCCCTTGGGTGCACCCCTAAAGTTGACTTGTGGGGGTGGGGGGGTGACGGAGGGGGGGAAACCAGAGGGGTGCCAGGATCAGGGGACTAAAGTCCAAAGTCACCTCGAGAAACTGGTTAAATATTAAAAAGAAAAGGGGATGCCAAACCATGGTTATAGAATAAAGATGAAATCAGGGTTAGATGAAACCATGGTTATTAAATTACAGTTATAAAGATGAAATCAGTGTTATAGACTAAAGATTAAATCAGGGTTATAGATTAAAGATGAAATCAGGGTTAGATGAAACCATGGTTATTAAATTACAGTTATAAAGATGAAATCAGGGTTATAGACTAAAGATTAAATAAGGGTTTTAGACTAAAGATGAAATCAGGGTTATAGACTAAAGATGAAATCAGGATTATAGACTAAAGATTAAATCAGGATTATAGATTAAAGATGAAATCAGGGTTATAGACTAAAGATTAAATCAGGGTTATAGACTAAAGATGAAATCAGGATTATAGACTAAAGATTAAATCAGGGTTATAGATTAAAGATTAAAGCAGTTATAGACTAAAGATGAAATCAGGGTTAGATGAAACCATGGTTATTAAATCAGGGTTATAGATTAAAGATTAAATCAGGGTTATAGACTAAAGATTAAATCAGGGTTATAATTAAAGATTAAATCAGGGTTATAATTAAAGATTAAAGCACAGTTATAGACTAAAGATGAAATCACGGTTATAGATTAAAATAAAAGCCACAAGATCTTTCTTTTTTGCAAAAGTTTATTCTACTTTATTTTAATTTATTGGACCTTTCAGTCCCAGCACCCATGCTTCGCAGCCGCTTCTCATCCTCCACTTCCCAATCGCACAAGGCACTTTGGACATGCTCAGGAACACACCAGCTCGGCCTGGACAGGGGCACAATGCCAGCCAGCCTAGCCGGTGGGGTGGGGTGGGCTGGCCTGGGGCTCAGTCCCCCGCAAAGCCGCGTCCCTCTGAGGCTAGGCCCTGCTCTGATCCACCATTTTGAGGAGCCGGTCTCCATAAAAGCGAAACAGCCTCCAGCCATCTTGGAGCGTGAGGTTCTCGCCGCCGCGCCTCACCAGGTAAGCCATATTTTCGGGCTTCAGGTAAGAAACATGCATGTGAAGCTCCGAGCAGCCTTGTTGCCAGGCGGCCTGGAATATGGGGAGGGGGGGGCGAAAAAGCAATTTGCAAAGGGTCAGCGCTGCACCCCCTGCCCCACCCCCACTTGGTTTGTCCCATCTTGGACATCGCGGTAGAACCAGGAGACTGGGAGTTCTAGTCCCACCTTAGGCACGAAAGCCAGCTGGGTGACTTTGGGCCAATCACCAGGAGACTGGGAGTTCTACTCCCGCCTTAGGCACGAAAGCCAGCTGGGTGACTTTGGGCCAATCATCAGGAGACTGCAAGTTCTAGTCCCGCCAGGCACGAAAGCCAGCTGGGTGACTTTGGGCCAATCACCAGGAGAATGGGAGTTCTAGTCCCGCCTTAGGCACGAAGCCAGCTGGGTGACTTTGGGCCAATCACCAGGAGAACGGGAGTTCTAGTCCCGCCTTAGGCACGAAAGCCAGCTGGGTGACTTTGGGCCAATCACCAGGAGAATGGGAGTTCTAGTCCCGCCTTAGACCGCCGAAAGCCAGCTGGGTGACTTTGGGCCCAATCACCAGGAGAACAGGAGTTCTAGTACCGCCTTAGGCACGAAAGCCAGCTGGGTGACTTTGGGCCAATCACCAGGAGACTGAGAGTTCTAGTCCCGCCTTAGGCACGAAGCCAGCTGGGTGACTTTGGGCCAATCACCAGGAGAATGGGAGTTCTAGTCCCGCCATAGGCACGAAAGCCAGCTGGGTGACTTTGGGCCAATCACCAGGAGACTGCGAGAGTTCTAGTCCCGCCTTTAGGCACGAAAGCCAGCTGGGTGACTTTGGGCCAATCACCAGGAGAATGGGAGTTCTAGTCCCGCCTTAGGCACGGGTAAAGCCAGCTGGGTGACTTTGGGCCAATCACCAGGAGAACGGGAGTTCTAGTCCCGCCTTAGGCACGAAAGCCAGCTGGGTGACTTTGGGCCAATCACCTGGAGGATGGGAGTTCTAGTCCCATGCCTTAGGCACGAAGCCAGCTGGGTGACTTTGGGCCAATCACCAGGAGAATGGGAGTTCTGGTCCCGCCTTAGGCACAAAAGCCAGCTGGGTGACTTTGGGCCAATCACCAGGAGAACGGGAGTTCTAGTCCCGCCTTAGGCATGACAGCCAGCTGGGTGATTTTGGGCCAATCACCAGGAGAGCGGGAGTTCTAGTCCCGCCTTCGGGGCCTCACCTTGGCTGCCTCCTTCAACAGGGAGTTCCCAATCCGCAGTCCTGGAAGGGAGAGAGTTGTGTGTGAGCTCAGACCCTGGGAGTTATTCAGATGAGGAGGTCGTGTGAACGCTGCCCAGTGTGGCTCCCTTGGCGAACCAGGGTCAGGCCTGCTGCTGCGGCTGGGCAGGGAAGGGGAGCTCAGCCGACCAGGGGTGGTTTTGCAGCCTCACCTCTGAATTCTGGCATGACGTAAAAATTGTCTATGTAGAGATTCCTTCCTTTCCAGCTGCTGTAGGTGTAGGAGGATAGGACATATCCCGCCAGGCTGTGACCTGTAGGGAGAGGAAGGAAGGAAGGAAGGAAGGAAGGAAGGAAGGAAGGAAGGAAGGAAGGAAGGAAGGAAGGAAGGAAAGAAAGATGGAAAGAAAGAAAGGAGGAAAGAAGGAGAAAGAAAGAAAGAAAGAAAGAAAGAAAGAAAGAAAGAAAGAGGAAGAAAGAAAAGAATGAAGGAAGAAAAAGAAAGAGGAAAGGAAGGGAGGGAGGAAGAAAAGGATGGAAGGAAAGAATGAAAGATGGAAAGAAAGGGAAAGTGAGAATGAAAGAAGAAAGAAAGAAAGAAAGAAAAAAAGACAGCAAGAAAGAAAGAGAGGAAAATAAATAAATAAAAAGAAAGAAAGAAAGAAAGAAAGAAAGAAAGAAGAAAGGGAGGGAGGAGGAGGAAGAAAAGAAGGAAGGAAGGAAAGAATGAAAGATGGAAAGAAGGGGAAGTGAGAAAGAAAGAAGAAAGAAAGAGAGGAAGGAAGGAAGGAAGGAAGGAAGGACAGGAAAAAAGATGGAAAGAAGGAGAAAGAAAGAAAGAAAGAAAGAAAGAAAGAAAGAAAGAAAGAAAGAAAGAAAGAAAGAAAGAAAGAAAGAAAAAGAAAGACAGAAGGGGAAAGATGATAACGGAAGGAAGGACAGGAAAGAAGGAGAAAGGAAGAAAAAGAAAAAGAAAGGGAAGGAGGGAGGGAGGGAGAGAAAAGATGAAAATGGAAGGAAAGAAACAAAGGGAAAAGGAGAAAGAGAGGAAAAAAGAAAGAAAAAGAAAAAAGACAGAAAGAAAAGAGGGAGAGAGGGAAGGAGGGGAGGAGAAAGATGAAAAAGAAAGGAAGGAAAGGAAGGAAGAGAAGGAAGGAGAGAAAAGGAAGGAAGAAAAGGGAAGGAAGGAAGGAAGGAAGGAAGGAAGGAAGGAAGGAAGGAAGGAAAAGGAAGGAAGGAAGAGAAGGAGGGATGGAGGGGATTCAGTTGAGGGACCCCTTTCCATCCTCTGGCTTGTGCCCCTCCCTGCTCCTCTGCCCAAGAGCGCCAGGGGTGGAAATCCCCCCGGGTCATCAAACCCCCCCAAAGAGGGCCAAGGGGCAGCTGAGTCAGGCAGCCATGGCCCCCGACTTTTCCCCCTTTCCCCCAAGGCCCCCTCCAGTCCTCCCCTCTCCCCCTGGCCCTGTCAGCCCCCCTCCCCAACGAGAGGAGGCTCCGTCGGGGTTCACTTCACAGACCTTCGGGGTTCTTCCGGCGCTCCGGGGGATCTCAGCCACGAAACACTCAAATTTTGGACGGGGCCCGAATCCGGCTTTTTCCAGCTCTGGAGAAAAGAGGGGAAGGAAAAGGGTCTTTTTGGGGGAGGGGGAAAGGCCGACTTTTGCCAGCTGGAAAAGGCAGAGCTATGGGCGGGGGGCAGAGATTTGGGGGGGACCGTTTGCCCCCTTCCTCTCCTCCGGCCTTTTGACATCACCGAGTTGTGTTTGCAATGAAATTTGTTATTTTGGGGTGGTTTAATTCACATTTTTAAAATGTTCTTTTTAATTCACGTTTTTAATGTTCTTTTAATACACATTTTTAATGTTCTTTTAATCCACTTTTTAATGTTCTTTTCATTCACATTTTTAAAATGTTCTTTTAATCCACGTTTTAAAATGTTTTTTTAATTCACATTTTTAATGTTGTTTTAATCCATATTTTTAGAATGTTCTTTTAATCCATGTTTTTAAAATGTTCTTTTAATTCACTTTTAATGTTCTTAATCCACATTTTTAATGTTCTTTTAATCCACATTTTAAAAATGTTCTTTTAATCCATATTTTTAAAATGTTTTTTTCATTCACATTTTTAATGTTCTTTTAATTCACATTTTAAAATGTTTTTAATTCACATTTTAATGTTCTTTTTAATTCATGTTTTAAAATGTTCTTTTAATTCACTTTTTAATGTTCTTTTAATCCACATTTTTAATGTTGTTTTAATCCATATTTTTAGAATTTTTTTAATCCACATTTTTAAAATGTTCTTTTAATTCACTTTTTAATGTTCTTTTCATTCACATTTTTAAAATGTTCTTTTAATTCACTTTTTAATGTTCTTAATCCACATTTTTAATTTTTTTAATCCACATTTTAAAAATGTTTTAATCCACATTTTAATGTTCTTTTAATCCACATTTTAATGTTCTTTTAGTCCACATCTTTAATGTTCTTTTAATCCACATTTTAATGTTCTTTTCATTCACCTTTCTCTCTGCCTGCTTACTCTCTTGTAATCCCTTCCTCTGCAATCTCTCCATCCTAGGGAATGGGAGAGGGCATGGTTGAATGGGGAATTCTGGATAAAGAATTAACAGAGTTGGAAGAGACCTTGTAGATCATCTAGTCCAACCCCACCCACCCCCACCCAAGCTGGACACCATTTCTAACAAATTGGGAGTCGAAGTGGACGAGTAAAGATGAATTTTGCACATGTGCAGAAACCCTTTGTCTTCCTTATCTCATACCTTGGACGTTGGTGGAAAGGCTTTCCAGAGGGATGTCGTAAATGATGGCAATGTCCTGTGGAGAGACGAGAAAAGAAAAAAAAAAAGAAACGTCCCGGATTTATGACGGGCTGTCAGATCTCGAGGAGGGGGGTTGTGAGTCGCTACGAGGAAAAATCACAGAAGTGATTTTTTTGGCTCTTAAGAGATCCAAGTTTCCTCTCCAATTGCCGTAAATGAAGGGTGTTCAAGAATACAGGGAGTCCTCGCCTTACGATAGTTTGTTTAGTGACCATTGTTGAAAGGACACTGGGGGCGGGGGGGGGAACCCAGACTTACGACCTGTCTTCAAACTAGGGAACCGCTGCAAAATTCGGACGCCGACTCGTAGCGTCCCGGGACCGACAACCTCCCCAGCTGAGCAGCAAAGCCAAGGGAAGAGGCCCCGGGCCCCACGTTGGGCGCAAGACGAGGACCGGGAGTGAAGCAATGGAGAACTCTGAAGCCGTTTCCCTGACCCCCGAGGGGAACAATAAAGCCTGTGGAACTGCTTGCCACTGGACGTGGGAGAAGCTCCAAGGCTTGGAAGGTGTGTTTTTTTTTCTTTGTTCTTTTTAAAGTAAAATAAATGTTTATTAAGTTTTACACGGTTAAAAACAACACAAATACAATATTTCCAGGGTTGTGTCATCAACTTTCCCAGTTTCCACTAACTATATACATACACATCTCTCTCTCTCCCCCTCTCCCTCCCTCTCCCTCCCCCCTCTCTCCCTCTTCCTCCGCCCTCCCTTCTCTCTCTCCCTCCCCTCTCTCCCTCCTCCCCTTCATCTCTCTCTCCTTCTCCCTCTCCCCTCTTGCCTTCTCCCTCCCTCCCATTCCCTCTCCCTCTCTCTCCCTCTCTCTCTCTCCCTCTCTCCTCTCCCCCTCTCTCCCCTCTTTCCCGCTTCCTCTCCTCTCTCCCTTCCCCTCTCTCCTGCTCCCCCCTCCCTCCCTCTCCCTCTCTATCCCCTCTCCCCTCTCCCCTTCTCCCTTTCTCTCTCCCTTTCTCTCTCCCCTCCTTCTTTCTATCTCTCTTTCTCTCTCTCTCACACCATTTTATTCCAGGCTGTGTAACATTCCTTCTCTTCCCCCTCTTGCAATTCCGACGGGAATTTTCCCAGCCTTGGACGTTTTGAGAAAGAAGAGAAAGGAAAGAAAGAAGAAAAAGAAAGAAAGAAAAAGGGACAGGAAGGGAGGAAAGAGAAAAAAAGAGAAAGGAAAAAGGAAAGGGACAGAAGGAGGGAGAAAAAAGGAGGAAAGAGAAGAGAAAGAATCTCTTTTGAAGAAGAGATTGGATCCCCCTTAGTTCTGTCGGGTTTCCTGCCCGAGTGTGCGTGTGTGTGTGGGGGGGAGTGGGGCTGGACTAGAGGACCTCCAGAGGTCCCTTCCAACCCTGGTTTTCTTTTCTTTTTTTCCTACCCACTTAATCGATCTACCAGCCTTACTTCTTCCCCCTCACGGGCAAGCGGCCGGCTCAGCCCCCATCCGGCCTCACCTTGACCAGGCGCATAATGTCCTTCAGGTCCCTGGGGGCGCATGGGCGGACCACAAAGCTCATGGTTCCCGGTCCTGCTCGGTTCCTCCTTCCTTCCTTCTCTGCCTGCCCTCTGGGCTCGGCTCACCCGCTTTAAGGGCAGGAGAGGGGCTAACCCCCCCCACACACACACGCCTTGGCTTGACCCAGTTGGCAAGATCCCACCCTGGCTGCTCCTCTGGGGGAGGAGGGGAGGAGGGGGAGGCAGGAGGGGAAGGCAGCAACGGGGGAGGGGGCGGATAGAAAATGAAAATTAAATTTTTAAAAAATTAAGATTAAAAGCATTAAAACCACAATCGGAAAAGAAAGCAGTTTTTTTCTCTCTTTCTTTTTTTCCCTCTTCCTTCCTTTTCCTTGGTTCCTTTCTCCATTCCTGCGTTCCTTTCTTTTTTACCTTCTTTCCTTCCTTCCTGTCCCTCTTTTTCTCTTTTTCTTTCCTTCCTTCTTCCTCTTTCCTCCCTTCCTCTGTCCCTTTTTGCTTCTTTCTTTCCTTTCTTTCCTTTCTCTTCCTTCTCTTTCCCCTTTCATCTGTCCCTTCCTTCCTTCCTTCCTTTTTCCTTTCTCTTCTCTTTCCTCCTTTTCTCTCCCTCCCTCTGTCCCTTTCTTTTCCTTTCCTTTTTTCTTTCTCTTTTTTTCTCTTTCCTCCCTTCCTGTCCCTTTTTCTTTCTTTCTTTTTCTTCTTTCTTTCCTTTCTCTTCTTTCTTTCCTTTTTTCTTTCTCTTCCTTCTTTCCTTTCTCTTCTTTCTTGTCCCTTTCTTTTTTCCTTTTTTCTTTCTCTTCCTTCTCTTTCCTTCCTTCCTCTGTCCTTTTTCTTTCTTTTTTCTTTCTCTTCCTTATTTCCTTCCTTCCTCTGTCCCTTTTTCTTTTTTTCTTTTCTTTCTCTTCCTCCCTCCTTCCCTCTGTCCCTTTCTTTTCCTTTCCTTTTTCTTTCTCTTTTTTTTCTCTTTCCTCCCCTTCCTGTCCCTTTTCTTTCTTTCTTTTTCTCTTCTTTCTTTCCTTTCTCTTCTTTCTTTCCTTTTTTCTTTCTTCTTCCTTCTTTCCTTTCTCTTCTTTCTTGTCCCTTTCTTTTTTTCCTTTTTTCTTTCTCTTCCTTCTCTTTCCTTCCTTCCTCTGTCCCTTTTTTCTTTCTTTTTTCTTCTTTCCTTTCTCTTCCTCCCTTCCTCCCTGTCCCTTCCTTCTTTTTTTCTTTCTCTTCCTTCTTTCCTTCCTTCCTCTGTCCCTTTTTTTCTTTTCTTTCTCTTCCTCCCTCCTTCCTCTATCCCTTTCTTTCCTTCCTTTTTCTTTCTCTTTCCTTCCTTCCTCTGTCCCTTTTTCTTTCTTCTCTCTCTTTCTTATTTCCTACCTCCAAACCCTTCCTTTCTCCCCTTTTTTAAATCTTCCTTCTCTTTTCTTCCTTCCTCTGTCCTGTTCCTTTCTTCTCTTCTTTCTTCCCTTCCTTGTCCCTTTCTTTCCCTCCTTTTTTCCTTTCTCTTCCTTTCCTTTTTCCTTCCTTTCCTCCCTTTCTCTTTTTCTTCCTTCCCCTCCCTCCTTTTTCTTTCCTTTCCCTTTCTTTCTCCCTCCCTCCCTCCTTTCCTTTCCTTCCTCCCTCTCTTTTCCATTTGTTATGGCCCCAACCCCACCCCCAATCTCAGCAAACGACTGGCCTTCTCAAAATTCAATTTATTTATTAAAGATATAAACACCCTGGGCAGCTTTTAAGAGATTTGGAAGAAGCCAGAAACATCTGGAGACGGAAGAACCCACCAGATGAGACACACCAGTGAGAAAAGGAGAGGAAAAAATCCCACCCCCTCCCCAACGGCTGACATAAGAGGTAGACTGCTCCTGAAAGTGGAGGCTCTACCAAGGTCAAGCTGACCAACAACAGCCCTCCCTTGACTCATCCGATGCTCCCTTGTTTGAAGGTCGCCCGACGAAGGGGCTCATCCCCTAAAAGAAGGGATTGGTGGGGGGGGTTAATTTATTGGGATCTCGAACTCGTGACCAAGCCGCACATTTTTTTCAACTGGCGGATGAGCCGGATGAGCACACAGTGTCCTTCTCGGTTGGCCGCTTCACTAATGTTTAAGCTTCTTCGCAACACTCTTGCATCACTCGTTCTCGTTCTCACTCCTGCTGGCACGCATACACGCATGACACACAATCCCCACACAACCACACCGGGGCCTACGACACACACGCACACACACACACACGTCCCAAGGTCACAACCACCTTCTTCGCTGACCTGCTACACAGCAGGTGTATTCGAGGCCAGGCCCGGGAACAATGGGAGTTGGAGTCTCACACACACACACACACACACACACACACACTTTGAAGCAGGCTCACAAAAGTTGTGGTTTCGTCAGATGTGGCAGCGCCCGGAAGGGCCTTATGGAGATGATGAGGCCACTGGCAGTGTCGCCTCCATACACAGCCCGGTGCACAACCCTCACACACCTATGCAACCATACACACAAACACACACACACACACACACACACATCCAAAGGTCATAGCCACCCTCTTCGCCGACCTGTGACACCGCAGGGGCATTTGAGGCCAGGCCTGGGAACGATGGGAGTTGGAGTCCAAGACACACACACACACACACACACAACTTTTTCACACGCACAAAAGTTGTGGTTTCATCAGATATGGCAGCGCCCAGAGGGGCCTTGTGGAGATGATGAGGCCGCTGGCAGTGTCACCTCCAGCCATACACAGCCCGGTGCGCAACTCTCACACACCTACGCAACCATACACACACACACAAAACCCACAACCTGCCACGACAACTCTATTTCATTCTCTGGAATCAAAGCACTGAGAAGCCAAAGAGGTTTTGCAAGGAAGCGAAACTCGCCTTGGAAGTAAAAAAATGGCTGCGATTCCGGAAGGAAGAAGAGACAATTTTAAAAAAATAAAATAGATGTTTCACATATTGGTTATTTTCTGTGTGTGTGTGCGTGCGTGCATGCGTCTGTATTTGCTGTACACAGATCGGAGTCGCTCTAAATTAGAATGAGAACAAAATGCTAAAAAAAAACCTTAACCAGTTAATAAATGGAAAAACCATACAGAACATTAGGCAACACCATTGAGAGAAAAGTGTTTGATGTGATAAGAAACAACAAATATTGCAAACTGAAGATAAATTGATCTGTAAGATAAATTTATTTATTTTTATTTTTTATTTATTTGTTTGATTGGTCAATTGCTTACAAGATAATAGGTATAAGTATAAACATAGTTATGAATACATGAAATGGGTACATATAAGAAAAATATAAAAGAAACAATAGGACAAGGATGGAATAAGTACAAACATAGTTATGAACACATGAAATGGGTACATATGAGAAAAATAAAAAATAAACATTAGGACAGGGACGGTGGGCACGTTGGTGCGCTTATGCAGGCCCCCTACAGACCTCTTAGGAAAGGGGTGAGGTCCATAGTAGTTTTAAGAAATACGCACATATTCCATCCGGTCCAATAGATAGAGATGGTTTTAGATTGCGCAGCGCTTTTTCAACATTGTCTATTGTAAAATCAATATAGATCATTGTAGTTGTCTGTGCTTGGCTAGGAAATACTGGGCATGATCCATTGCTGTTTACAAATACTGAGGCTAAAAGAATGTATTAAAGAGGTTGGCTTTAATGGTGTCAGTAAATTGCAGTCTTTACCATTAGGGTCCTATCAAAATGGGATGGACCTTGAGTCTTTTAGTTAGTTGTTTACAAAATTGTAAAAAGCACGGGTGGAATTGGTGCGAAGAAGGTTTTCCTCTTGTTTAATGTGATAATTGGTGCATTCGGTCTTTATCTGGTGGCATAAATTTTTGTATCGGGCTTTTTGAAATTGGCAATGTGACCAGATTTGTTTTTCCGCTAGTGATCTCTTTTTGGATTGAAGCTTCCCCTTATTGTTATGGGTAATCTGTTTTTTTTTTTTGTTTTGATGACTCTTTTGACTTCAAGTAAAAATATGTTGTAATGAGTCTTCAACAGTATTGCATCAGTGAATAGAGATTGCCAATCAAGGGATGAGAGATCGTTGTCTATAAGATCATAGTTGCCTTTTTGAAGTTATAATTGGGGATTACGTCATTGTGGTGGTTTTTGTGTGGACGTATGTTGAGACAAAAGTCAATCATATTGTGGTCACTGCTGGAAAAGGTTCTTTAGTTTGTATTCCGTAAATTAAATTCAAACTATTGCAGAAGATGAGATCGAGGCAGTTGTTTAGTCTAGTGTTGTTGGTTACTAGTTGTTCCAGCCCCAGATTTGTAACAGCATTGTAGAAGGTTGCGTGTATGGGTTCAGTTGTACATTCATTTTGGGTCCAGTCAATATGAGGTAGATTGAAGTCACCAAGAAAGATAAAAGCGCATTGGGAGGATGCTGCCCGTGTTAGTAGTGTGTTTAGTAGTGTATTTATAAATATGAGAAAGTCACTGAATGAATAAAAGGCGGGAGAAATAAAGAAATAAAAAAACAGTAACATGAAAGCTTTAAATATAATAGCAATAAATAATAAATATCACAAAATAATAAATTAATCCATAAGATAAATAGAATAAAGTCATTAACTAAATAAAAGATATAAAGCAAAACAATAACAGACAAAACAAGATTCAGAATCTTCCATCTGGATGCAGTTGGGACTCCGACTCCCAGAATCCCCCAGCCGGCCACAGGCGGGACTCTGACTCCCAGAATTCCCCAGCTGACTGGGGGCTTCTGGGAGTTGAAGTCTTCCCGGCTGCTGGGCTCCAAACCCCCATGCAAGAATTGACCTGACCCTCCCACCAGCCTCCGTCTGGGTGCCTATTAAACCGAAGCCAACCCGCATTAGGACCGCTCCTCCTCCTTCTCTCTCTTTCTCTCTCTCTCTCCCCCCCCCCACCATCCGCGCCCAGGGCTTGCTGGGAGATGTAGTCCTCGGGGGGTGGGGGGGGTGGAGGAGTTGGGAAGTGACCGCTGCAGCCATGGACTTCGCCGCCGCCACCACCGTCCGGCCGGCCAGACCCGAGGATTGCGCGGAAGTGGGGCGCATGATCCGGGTGGGCGCGGGGAGGGGGGAGCTCCAAAGGGAAGGGGCGAGCTATTGCAAGCGAGCGGGGAGGGGGCTTTTAAAGGGAGGGGGAGTTTTGCAAGAGGGAGGGGGGCTTTTAAAGGGGAGTTTGCAAGAGGGAGGGCTTTTAAGGAGTTTTGCAAGAGGGAGGGGGCTCTTAAAGGGAGTTTTGCAAGAGGAGGGGGCTTTTAAAGGAGTTTTGCAAGAGGGGAGGGGCTTTTAAAGGGGAGTTTGCAAAAGGGGAAGGGGCTTTAAAGGGGAGTTTTCCAAGACCTTGCCCCCCCACCCTAATGGGTCAGCCCAGTCTGCAGAGCCCCTGATGTGGGTCTTTTCTCTCTTATTTGTTGCCCCCCTCCCAGGAATTGGCAGCATTTGAAAAGCTCTCCCTGCAAGTGGCCATCACGGATGAAGGTGAGGCCAAGGGGTCCCCGCTCCCCCAGGTGCAAATGACAGGTGGTCCTTGACTTACGACGACTCATTTAGTGACCGTTGGTTCCACCAAACCACTCGGCAAGTTTGCAACCGGTTCTCCAACACCGCTGCGAACCGGCTGAAACAAGGAGACCATTTCCCCACACCCTTAACGCACCGCTGGATCGAGATTCGCACCGTTGGCGACCGACTCGTATTTATGACGTGTCATTCCCCCCCGCCCCAGGGGTGGGTGGGTGGGGGAACCCACGGATCAACCTTTTTGGCAACTTTCCAATGAGCGAATCCCGCTTCGCTGAACCACTGGGATAATTCGCTCTGGACGGTTCGCTTAACAACAGCGGCCAAGAAGATCGTACGAGGGAGTCAAATCTCACCGAACCTGTGTCCCACTGAGTCAGCATAAATTTGGGGGCGTAAGTCAAGGACTGCCTGTCCCAAGGAGATGATTTCCTGCTTGAACGGGGCGGGTTGGGCTAGAAGACCTCTAGGGACCCTTCTACCACTCTTGTTATACTGAAAGGGTCAATAAATAGAGCCTGGTTTTATTTTATTTTTCATTTTTTTTTCTTTCGGAAGATTTGCATCCCTGGAGGGGCCTGGGGGGGGCAGTTGTCCTTATGGGGGGGTTCCCCCCTTCCTCTTTTAAATGTAATTTCTCTCCCACTTGGCTTGCGCAGGGCTGCGGGAAGATGGCTTTGGCCAGGACCCCTTCTACAAGTGTGTGGTGGCTGAGCTGCCCCCTGAATGCCGGAGCAAAGAGGGTGAGGAGGGGTCCCGTTAATATCTGGGTGGCAGGGTAGGGTAGGTGAACCGGTGTTTATTAACCTGAATAACCTTAAGATGAGTGGACTTCAACTCCCACAAGTCTATGGTTCTTAAAGTGCTGGTTGGGGAATTCCCTGAGTTCCATCCGCCTTGAATTGGGGGATTCTGGGAGTTGAAGTTCCATCCGCCTTGAATTGGGGGATTCTGGGAGTTGAAGTTCCACCCGCCTTAAATTGGGGATTCTGGGAGTTGAAGTTCCATCCGCCTTGAATTGGGGATTCTGGGAGTTGAAGTTCCATCCGCCTTGAATTGGGGGATTCTGGGAGTTGAAGTTCCACCCGCCTTAAATTGAGGGATTCTGGGAGTTGAAGTTCCACCCGCCTTAAATTGGGGATTCTGGGAGTTGAAGTTCCATCCGCCTTGAATTGGGGATTCTGGGAGTTGAAGCTCCACCCGCCTTAAATTGGGGGATTCTGGGAGTTGAAGCTCCATCCGCCTTAAATTGGGGGGATTCTGGGAGTTGAAGCTCCATCCGCCTTAAATTGGGGGATTCTGGGAGTTGAAGTTCCGTCCGCCTTAAATTGGGGATTCTGGGAGTTGAAGCTCCATCCGCCTTAAATTGGGGATTCTGGGAGTTGAAGTTCGTCCGCCTTAAATTGGGGGATTCTGGGAGTTGAAGCTCCATCCGCCTTGAATTGGGGATTCTGGGAGTTGAAGCTCCATCCGCCTTGAATTGGGGATTCTGGGAGTTGAAGCTCCATCCGCCTTAAATTGGGGATTCTGGGAGTTGAGCTCCGTCCGCCTTGGTGGGGATTCTGGGAGTTGAAGTTCCGTCCCCCTTAAATTGGGGATTCTGGGAGTTGAAGCTCCATCCGCCTTAAATTGGGGGATTCTGGGAGTTGAAGTTCCGTCCGCCTTGAATTGGGGGATTCTGGGAGTTGAAGTTCCATCCGCCTTGAATTGGGGGATTCTGGGAGTTAAAGTCCGTCCACCTCAAATTGGGGGATTCTGGGAGTTGAACTTCCATCCGCCTTAAATTGGGGGATTCTGGGAGTTGAAGTTCCATCCGCCTTAAATTGGGGGATTCTGGGAGTTGAAGTTCATATATCTTAAAGTGCTCCATACACAAACAGAACCAGATGACCCAGTAAGACAGGTATATCTTTTAAGAAGCAATTCAGACAGCCATTATTCTGGACTGGTACCGGGTCTCCTGCTTGAGCTGGGGGGGTTGGACTGGATGACCTCTGAGGCCCCTTCCAACTCCTGTTAGTCTGTTCATGGACAGGCGCTGCTTGGAAGTAGGGCAGTTTGGAGCAAGGTCTTAGCGGGTGGAGCGGACCAAAAGAGGTGTGCTTGGATTTTGGGGTCCAGAAATGGCTGAAGGTGCCAGAATTTGGCCATTGGGAGTCGTGGGAACTTCCAAAATTCCCGCTTCCAAACAAATTCAATTTATTTCCTTTTTCTTTCTTTCTTTCTCTCTCTTCCCTCCAGGCCATACCGTCGTCGGTTACGGCCTCTATTATTTTACCTACAGCACCTGGAAAGGCAGGAACGTCTACACCGAAGACCTGTACGTCATGCCAGAATTTCGGGGTGCGTTGCTCGCTTGGGGTGATGAGGGGCGGGGCAGGAGCCGGGCCAAACGGGCGAGGAATTATCGTTTAAAAAATAATAATAATAATAATAAATGGGTGCATGCGCGCATCGACACAGGTGTGCAGGCATTGGAAAAGCTGCCCTACAGCTGACTACCAACCTGTGGCTAAGCGAGGCCGTCATTAAGCGAGTTTTGCCCCCATTTTTACGAGTATGTCGCTAAGCGTGACCCCAGGGACGCTGCAACGGTCGTAAGGCTGACCCCCCACTCCCAAAAATTGTCACGTTTCGAGGAGATCAAACGGCCGTGAAATGGGCGAGGGACCCAGTGTTGTTTACGCTGGAGGTTAAGCAAACGCTGTGGCCATTATGCGAGCCCTGCCATTGTTAAACGAGCCCGTTGTTTGCTAAGCTGCCATTTGGCTGAAAAACGCAAAATACAGTCCCTGAACTGCGGGATGTGGAAAGCGGCCATATAAGCCAGTGGTTGCCAGCTGGTGGGATGGGGACCACTGGTAGTCCACAAGGAAATTTGGGTGGTCCACAGAGAAATGCCTCCCCCCCAAAGCAATTAATCCAGGCTACGCGGGAACACAAGGGAGTGAGGGGGGGGAAAGGAGGGAGGGGGGGGAACTTGCCCCACTCGCCCCAGAAATGAGTCTTTGGGACCCTGCAAGGCCTCCTGCTCCAAGAGGCTGCGCCGGCACAACAAGTCTCACCAAGACTCATTTCTGGCGGAGTTTGGGGGAGAGAAAGAAAGAATTCTGCGGTTTCTGCTGTTTTCCTTGCAGGCAGCCAAAAGTCTCTCCTCTCTCTCTCTCTCTCTCTCCTGCTGAGAACGGAGCTGGAGATGGTATCCCGTGATCCCAAATCAAGAACGATCAGTCGGTCGGAAAACCGGGGGGGTGGATTTTCCTGCAGACTTTTTATGAGGGTGGGATTTTCCCAGGGTCTCCGCTCTACCAGATTTAAAGCGATGGGTTTGGTGGTCCCTAAGGTCCAAAAAGTTGGCAACCCTGATATAAATGATGGCGGAGGGACGGTGGGGGGAAATCGGCTGCTACCGGTTCGCAATGGTTGAGGTGAACCGGTTGCTAATTTTATAATCAGTGCGGTGAAACGGCAAATCCCACCCCCGGCTTGCCCCACCCACCCTGCCCCTCCCCTCGCTGGAGTCTCCACACGGCCCATTTTGGATTCCAGGTAAGTGTGGAGACTCGGGTGGTTGAGATGTGCGTTTGTGTTTGTGTTTTTATTCCTCCGTACAGGGAAAGGAGTCGGGCAGAAGCTGTTGAGGGAGATTGCGAAGGTAACACAACTGTGGCTCCCCGCTTGCCAAAAACGGAAGACTGTCCCAAGTGGGGGAGGGGACATTTCTCTGGGAAATGGAGGGCGGGGGGTGTCTTGCAAGCTTCCATCGCTTGGCTCCACAAAACTGGAGTTGTTAAAGGTGGGAGTCCCCTTTAAGACCTGCGGACTTCAACTCCCAGGATCCTTCAGCCTGCCATCTGGGTTGGGGAATTCTGGGAGTCGAAGTCCACAAGTCTTCAAAGTAGCAATTGGGCTCCTGGGTCAAAACTTGCGTGTGCGCTTGCCGGACACGCTCGCAGGCCGGGCGTTAGTCGTAGGCTGGCACCCAGAAGGCAATGCACACGCCGCCGCACCCTCCATGCCCCCTTCCCTGCACTGCGCCTCCTGCTAATTTTCAGCACGTTTGAGGCCTTTTTTTTTTGGCCTCCATGGAGGCTTGGGTAAGGAGGATGGATGGGGGGGGTGGCGTTTTTTGGTGGTTTGGGGGGGGGGGGGGGGTTTTTTTTTTTTTTTTGTGGGGGTTGTGTTGGGTGTGTGGGGGGGGGGTTTGGGGGGGGGGGGGGGGGTTTGGGGGGTGTTTTGTTTTGTTTGTTTTTTCGTGTTTTTTTTTTTTTTTTTTTTTTTTTGTTTTTTTTTTTTTTTTTTTTTTTTTTTTTTTTTTTTTTTTTTTTTTTTTTTTTTTTTTTTTTTTTTTTTTTTTTTTTTTTGGTGGGTAGACAGACAGACAGACTGACTAACTGACTGACTAACAGATAGATACTGTACATAGATAGATGAGATAGATGATAGATTGATGTAGATGAGAGAGAAAGAGAGAGATAATAGACAGACAGTATGGATGGATGGGTGATAAAAGGAGTGGATGGATGGAAGGATAGATAGATAGATAGATAGATAGATAGATAGATAGATAGATAGATAGATAGATGCATAGATGCATAGATAGATAGATGATAGATAGAAAGAAAGATAGATGATAGATAGATAGATAGATAGATAGATAGATAGATAGATAGATGATAGATAGATAGATAGATAGATAGATAGATGATAGATAGAAAGAAGATAGATAGATGATGATAGATAGATAGATAGATAGATAGATAGATAGATAGATAGATAGATAGATAGATAGATAGATAGATGCATAGATGGATAGATAGATAGATAGATAGATAGATAGATAGATAGATAGATAGATAGATAGATAGATAGATAGATGATAGATAGAAAGATAGATAGATGATAGATAGATAGATAGATAGATAGATAGATGCATAGATGGATAGATGGATAGATAGATAGATGATAGATAGATAGATAGATGAATAGATGCATAGATAGATAGATAGATAGATAGATAGATAGATAGATAGATAGATGATAGATAGAAAGATAGATAGATGATAGATAGATAGATAGATAGACAGATAGATGCATAGATGGATAGATAGATAGATAGATAGATAGATAGACAGACAGACTGACTGACTGACTGACTGACTGACAGATACTGTACATGATTAATAGATGATAGATGAAATAGATGATAGATTGATGTAGATAGAGAGATAGACAGGATAGATGGATGGATGATAAAATGGATGGATGAAAGGAGAAACAGACAGACAGACAGACTGACTGGCTGACAGATAGATACTGTACATGATTAATAGATAGATGATAGATGAAATAGTTAGATGATAGATTGATATAGATCAGTGGTTCCCAATGGGATGCCTTGGGGGGCGCTAAGAGGCAGCAGGGGGCATTCGAGGTGCCAGCCCTGCAGGCCTCACCCATTGACTGTTGCACTGCTCTGGAGCCAGCGCCTCGAACGGCCCCCTGCCTCCTCTTAGCATCCCCAAGGGGGCCGGCAGAAGGCCGCTAAGAGGCGGCAGAGGGGAGTTTGAGGCGCTGGCTGTTGCACTGCTCCAGAGCCGGCGCCTCGAATGCGGCAGCGGTGGCACATTACATGCCGCCATGGCCGCATTCGACATACCACCACCCCGCCACCTCTTAGCATCCCCAAGGGGGCCGGCAGAGAGGCGCTAAGAGGCGGCAGGGCGGCCTTTGAGGCGCCGGCCTTGCAGGCCCATTGACTGTTGTACCGCACCAGAGCCGGCACCTTGAATGTGGCAGCATGTTGGGAAAAGCTACCACCACCGCTTTCCCAAAGTGAGAGAGAGAGAGAGAGAGAGAAGAAGAGAAGAGAAAAGGGGGAAAAAGAAAAAGGGACAAAGAAAGGGAGGATGGAGGGTAGAGGGAGAGAGAGAGAGACTCCTGATGCATCAGGTTGAAGTGAGGCCTAGTTTAGATTGAGGCCCCTTTCCACATTAAAACCTCTTTGGCTTCTATTAATTAAAGGTTTTGTGGACGAAACACGGTCAAGACTACCAGGAAGGTCTCACATTAATGGATCCATTAAACAGGATCCATTGAGCCAGATCTCCACCCTAAAATATTACTTTTCCCCAAAGTATTACAGTGCCAATTCTGAAGAAGGCAACACCAAAATGTACTGGTAAATTACAAGGAGAACACACACACACACACACACTTCCAACCCTGCTGGAGGAGCAGGTGATTGGACAAGAATAGATATCTCGTTATCTTTCTCCTCCCTTCTTCCCTCCCTCTTTTATTTCTTTTTCTTTCTGTCCTTTCCTTCCATCCTCCCTCTTTCTTTATCCCTTTTTATTTCTTTCCCTTTTTCTCTTTCTCTTCTTCCTTTTCTCTTTCCTCTCTCTTTCCCTCTCTCAGGCTCACCCCATTGACTTCGTGCACCGCTCCGCTCGGACTTGCTTGGGCAGGTCCCTCCGGTGCAGTGGGCTCAACGGGGGGTGGGACCTGGGGGGCCGGCACCTTGAACGCGGCAGTGTCGGCGCGTTTGAAAAGTCGAGCAAAGCCAGAGGTCGGTAATTTTTGCTGCAAAGAATCACAAAAGCCTTCTGGGTTGTGCACAAGAACGGACACCCACGTCAATGGCAATTCGGCAACATAAAATAAATAAATACAAATAAAAAATCAACAAGAATCGGCAAAGCATCTCTTGACTAGATTTTATCCACGACTAGAATCTAATCAGAGATGCTTTGCCGATTCTAGTCCAATGACCTGCTCCAGCAGGGTTGGAAGGGTGTGTGTGTGTGTGTGTGTGTGTGTGTGTGTGTGGCTGTCAAAACTCCAAAAACAGGTCAAGTAGTTCTGGGGAAGGACAGTCATAAATTAGAACACTTGCTAAACAACAGGCCATTAAGCGAGGGCCACTTGTATTTGGTTTGCCAGTCACCAAACCACGCCCACCCAGTCATGTGACCAGCAAACCACACCTACCTGGTAACGTGACCAGCAAGCCATGCCCGCCCAGTCAGATAGATAGATAGATAGATAAACAGACATGATAGATAGATAAACAGACATGATAGATAGATAGATAGATAGATAGATAGATAGATAGATAGATAGATAGACATACTAGATAGATAGATAGATAGATAGATAGATAGATAGATAGATAGATAGATAAACAGACATGATAGATAGATAAACAGACATGATAGATAGATAGATAGATAGATAGATAGATAGATAAGATACTGTACACTATTAAGATATAGATGAAAGATAGATGATAGGTTGATGATAGATAGATGATAGATGATAGGTTGATATAGATAGATGAGATAGAGAGAAAGAGAAAATAGACAATAGACACAGGATGGATGGATGGGTGGATGGATGGATGATAAAATGAATGGGTGGGTGGATGGATAGGTAGATAGCTGGATAGATTAGATAGACAGATGGCCCTTCTTGTGAACCGATGGAAAGAGCCCGCCGTGCCCCGCTCGCCCAGCATCCAGAGGGAAAAAAAGGCCAATTCCACTGTCGTGGGTTTTGTCTGACGGTCGGTTTTATTCGCTCCCGGGAGGTTGAATTGGATGACCTCAGGGGCTCACTGCTGCTTTTCGCACACCCACTTCAGTTGGGCCAGGCAGAAATTGCTGCTCCAAAATCCATCTCGATACACCTGGGTGCAAAACGAGCTATCGTGGATCGGTTGGCGGGGCCGCCAGTCGCTGGAAAGGGGCAAAAGTAGGAGAAGGGGGGGTCAGCCCAGGGGCGGTAGGGGGGATGGATGGGGGGATGGATAGAGAGAGAGAGAGCTACTCTACATGATGAATAGAGAAAGAGATGAGAGATAGACGGATTGATATCGATAGATGAGAGAGGGAGAAAGAGAGATAATAGATAGGA
The DNA here is from genome assembly GCF_049901715.1 of Pseudonaja textilis. NCBI lineage: Eukaryota > Metazoa > Chordata > Lepidosauria > Squamata > Elapidae > Pseudonaja > Pseudonaja textilis. The sequence continues at coordinate 125,894,075 of NC_142008.1, read as the reverse complement.
TGGATGGATGGGTGATAAAATGAATGGATGGGTGGATGGATAGGTAGGTAGGTAGATAGATAGATAGATAGATAGATAGATAGATAGATAGATAGATAGATAGATAGATAGATAGATAGATAAGATACTGTACATGATTAAGAAAGAGATGAGAGATTTATATAGATAGATGTGTGTGTGTGAGAGAGATAATAGACAGGATGGATGGATGGATGATACAATGAATGGATGGATAGGTAGGTAGTTGGATAGATTAGATAGGTAGGTAGGTAGGTAGGTAGATAGATAGATAGATAGATAGATAGATAGATAAGATACTGTACATGAATAAGAGATAGATTAAAGATAGATGATAGATTGATATAGATAGATGAGATAGAGAGATAGAGAAAGAGATTATAGACACAGGATGGATGGATGAATGAAAGGATGGATGGATAGATAGATACTGTACATGATTAATAGAGAGATGAGAGATAGATGATAGATTGATATAGATAGAGGTGTGTGTGAGAGAGAGATAATAGACAGGATGGATCTATGGATGATAAAATGAATAGACGGGTGGATGGATGGATGGATGATACAATGAATGGATAGATAGGTAGGTAGATAGATAGATGGATGGATGGATGTATAAATACATAGATAGATGATAGATAGCTAGATAGCTAGATAGCTAGATGCTGTACATCATTAACATAGATGAGAGATAGATGATAGATTGATATAGATAGATGAGATAGAGAAAGAGATAATAGTCAAAGAATGGATGGGTGGATGAAAGGATGGATAGATAGATACCGTACATGATTAATAGTGTTAGGTAGGTAGGTAGATGGATGGATGATAGACAGGATGGATGGATGGATAATAAAAGGAATTGATAAATAGGCATAGATAATAGAGACAGGTACTGTAAATGATTGATAGAGATAGATGATAGATCAGATAGATAATAGATAGCTACTGTACATGATTAATAGAGATAGACGGTAGATGAAAGATAGATGATAGATTGGGTAGATGAAATAGAGAGAGGGAGAGATAATCGAGGCAGGATGAATGGATGGATGGATGAAAGGATAGATAGAGATAGATACTGTTCATGACTGATAGAGATAGTTGGTACTGTGGATAAGATAGATGGATGATAAATTGATATAGATACTCTAGGCAAGTAGGTAGATGATAGACACAGGATGGATGGATGGACGGGTGATAAATGAATTGATAAATAGGCATAGATAATAAATAGAGAGATGATAGAGGTACTGTAAATGAAAGATAGATGACACATGAGAAAAATGGATGGTATTGATATAGATACAGTGGATAGATAAGATAGAGAATAGGCAGGATGGATGGATGGATGATAAAATGGATGGATGAAAGGATGGACAGACAGACAGACAGACAGAGACAGGCAGACAGGCAGGCAGGATGATAGGATGGATGGAGGGATAAAATGATTGATAAATAGGCATAGATGATAAATAGGGATAGACAGATACTGTAAATGATTAATAGAGATGGATAGACAGACAGACAGATATGTATTGATGAATGAAGGGTTGCCATCCAGAGTCACCAAGAATCAGTTAGAGGGCCATATATATGTTTCCTTAATAAATAAATAAGACACCGTGTGCTGCAACCCCCCCACTCCCCCAAAGGGTGGAACGAAGCCATTGGTGCGAAGGCCCTGCCCAGGGAGGGGCGGTCCCAGGTGGGACCCCCCGGCCAGCTAAGCAGGCCCTTTGGTGAACCCATGGAAGCTGCCCGCCGTGCCCCGTAGGCCCAGCATCCAGAGGGGGGAGAAAAAAAAGGCCAATTTTGACCTTTATGGGGTGTTTTGTTTTGTCTGACGGTCGGTTTTATTCGCTCCCCGGGGGGTATAGCTGGATGACCTCGGGGGGCCCTCACTGCTTCTTTTCACACACCCACTTCAGATGGGCCAAGCAGAAGGGTGCTGCTCCACAAACCGTCTCTCTACATCCCGCCAGTCATTGGAAAGGGTGTGGGGGTGAGCCCAGGGGTGGGAGGGAGACAAATCCACACACCCCTTCGGTGGCTGGGGAAGGGGCACCCTGAGATCATTTAGTTCAACCCCCGGCCCGCAGCAATTCCCCCCCCCCCCTCCGATTTAGAGCAATGGGAACTGTCAAAAGTGAGGCGGCGTTGCCTATCCTGGGGAATTGTCCTTGCTCCAATGGAATGTTGGCTGAGGAATTCTGGGAGTTGAAGTCCGGATATCTTAAAGGGAATTCTGGGAGTTGAAGTCCGGATATCTTAAAGGGAATTCTGGGAGTTGAAGTCCGGATATCTTAAAGGGAATTCTGGGAGTTGAAATCCGGATATCTTAAAGGGAATTCTGGGAGTTGAAGTCCGGATATCTTAAAGGGAATTCTGGGAGTTGAAATCCGGATATCTTAAAGGGAATTCTGGGAGTTGAAATCCGGATATCTTAAAGGGAATTCTGGGAGTTGAAGTCCGGATATCTTAAAGGGAATTCTGGGAGTTGAAGTCCGGATATCTTAAAGGGAATTCTGGGAGTTGAAATCCGGATATCTTAAAGGGAATTCTGGGAGTTGAAGTCTGAATATCTTAAAGGGAATTCTGGGAGTTGAAGTCCAGATATCTTAAAGGGAATTCTGGGAGTTGAAGTCCAAATCCCCTAAAGGAAATTCTGGGAGTTGAAGTCCGGATATCTTAAAGGGAATTCTGGGAGTTGAAGTCCAGATATTTTAAAGGGAATTCTGGGAGTTGAAGTACGGATATCTTAAAGGGAATTCTGGGAGTTGAAATCTGGATATCTTAAAGGGAATTCTGGGAGTTGAAATCCGGATATCTTAAAGGGAATTCTAGGAGTTGAAGTCCAGATATCTTAAAGGGAATTCTGGGAGTTGAAGTCCAGATATCTTAAAGGGAATTTTGGGAGTTGAAGTCCAAATACCCTAAAGGGAATTTTTGGAGTTGAAATCCAAATATCTTAAAGGGACTTTTGGGAGTTGAAGTCCGGATATCTTAAAGGGAATTCTGGGAGTTGAAGTCTGAATATCTTAAAGGGAATTCTGGGAGTTGAAGTCCGGATATCTTAAAGGGAATTTTGAGAGTTGAAGTCCAAATATCTTAAAGGGAATTCTGGGAGTTGAAATCCGGATATCTTAAAGGGAATTTTGGGAATTGAAACCCAGGAATATGAAATCAGGGAATTCTGGGATCTGAAGTCCTGGCAATTTAAAGGGAATTTTGGGAATTGATGCCCAGGAATATTAAATCAGGGAATTCTGGGATCTGAAGTCGAGGCAACGAATCCCACCAACCCTCTGTTTCCAGGGGGTCAATGAGGGGAGGAGGACGAGTGTGCAAGTAGATGAGTGTGCAAACCCCAAGCCAACAGGCAGCCTGGAGGGGGACTTGCACACCCTGCGAAGGGTACCTGGAAACACCTGGAGGGCACCTGGTGGCCCAATCCCAGGAGGGGGCACCGGCGGGGGAGAGAGAGAGAGAGAGAGAGAGAGAGAGAGAGAGAGGCCAATGGGGGTGGGGGGAGACTCACATCCTGCGCACCGTGTAGGGGGTCCCGTCCACCCACTTCCACACCTGCCCGTTGTACTTCAGGCCAATCCAAGCGTCATGGGGTTTCGTGAGCCGTAACACAAATTGCTATGCCGAGAGAGAGGAGGTGGGGAGAACAGGTATGAGCAGGACACCCAGGGTAGAGAGATTAACAGAGTGGGAGGGGACCTTGGAGGCCATCTAGTCCAACCCCCCATCCTCAAATACTGCAAGGCTGCTCTCCTGTCTCCCCTGGTCTTTTTGTTCCTTCAAATCAGATCAAAGTCAGATGGACAGGAAGGGACCTTGTAGGTCATCTAGTCCAACCCCACCACCTCCCGCTCTCAAATACTGGAAGGCTGCTCTCCTGTCTCCCTGGTCTTTTTGTTCCTTAAAATCAGATGAAAGTCAGGTGAACAAAGTTGGAAGGGACCTTGTAGGTCATCTAGTCCAACCCCCCCGCCCTCAGATATTGGAAGGCTGCTCTCCTGTCTCCCCTGGTCCTTCTCTTCCCTAGACTAGCCAGGCCCAGTTCCTTTAACCGTTCGTCGTATGTTTGAGTCTCCAGTCCCCTCATCCTCCTGGTTGCTCTTCTCTGCACTCTTTCTAGAGTCTCAACATCCTGTTTATAATGTGGTGACCAAAACTGGATGCAGCTACTCCAGGTGTGCCCTTACTAAGGCTTTACAGAGTGGGATTAGCACCCTCCCTTGATCTGGATTGACTCCCTCTATCTCGGCCTTCCGCCTTTGCCTGTCCCCGCCATCTCCCTCTCCGACGAATGGGGACATCGAGGCACTGACCGCTTCCAAGTAGCTGGTGATGGTCACCAGGTGGGCATTCTTCTCTTCGCAGTCCTCTTTGGCTTCGGTCCAGCGCCTCTCCTGGGACGAGAGCCAGTAGCAGCCCTGCGCGAAGGCGTGCCAGCCCTTGGGGCAGCAACCGCCCCCCGGCCCTTGGGGAAGAGATGGGGAGGGGTCAAGAGGGCAACTCCGTGGCGGATGGGACCAGAACCCCCCCCCATTTCCCGGGGCGGGGCAGACAGACGTTCCTCCGCGATATCAGCAGTCCTTGGCTTACAGAGTTCGCTTAGTGGCCGCTCGAAGCAACGACGGCCAATGTTGCGCTTCGCGATGGGAATTTTGAGCTCGGTTGTGGTCGTCAGTTGGAAGGGACCTTGTGGGTCATCTAGTCAACCCCCCCCCCACCCTTAAATATTGGAAGACTGCTCTCCTGTCTCCCCTGGTCCTTTTGTTCAGTAAAACCAGATTAAAGTCAGATTAGCAGAGTTGGAAGGGACCTTGTAGGTCATCTAGTCCAACCCCCATCCTCCCAAGTGGGAGACCCTACGCCATTTTTGACAGAAGGCGGTCCAGTCTCTTCTTGAAATCTTCCAGGGATGAAACTGCCACAACTCCATTACCAAAAAGAGTCTTCCTTAACAGATTAACAGAGTCAGAAGTTGGAAGGGACCTTGTAGTTGGAAGGGACCTTGTAGGTCATCTAGACCAACCCCCACTCCCCCTGCCCAACCCCGCACCATTTCTGACAAGTGGGCAATCCTGTCTCTGCCTTGAAAGCCTCCAAGGGATGAAGCTTCTACAACCTCCATCACCCATGAGAGTCATCCTTAACAGAGTCGGTCGGAAGCGACCCTGGAGGTCATCTAGCCCAACCCCCACTCCTCCCAAGCAGGAGACCCTTCACCAGAGGGCAGCCCAGTCTCTTGTTGCCTGTGCAATGAAGAGGACACTGGGCTGGGAAGGTCCCACCCCCCCCACGGCTGGCACACACACACACACACACAGACACACACACCCCAAAAACCAAGCTCACCTGTCCGCTTGTGTTTTATGTCTTCCAAATCACAGTTCAGTTTCTGGAAACTCCCTTGAAGTTCCTTGATCTGGTCCAGGATATGGGACTTCACTGGAAGTGGAGAAAAGAAGAAGGCCTCCTTGTTGGGTTTGACTCCTGTCTCCTGAACAGGTGGACTTTTCAACCCCCTCCCTAACACTCCCAAATATACCGTCCGTGACTTCTTCAGTGAGGTGTTTTACGGCCCGGTCAACCATATCCATTGTTTTCAAATGCTTGGCGTCTGGGAAAGAAGTCGACAAATCAGAGCGATATTTCTCAACCTGATCGGCAGGCCATTTTAAGCCGCATGAACTTCCAGCGCCCCAAATAACCTATTCGGAATGGTTGGCTGAGGAATTCTAGGAGTTGAAGTCCACCCACCTCGGGTTAGATCTGGGCTCTCCAAGCCTGGCCCCTTTAAGAATCGTGGACTTCAATTCCCAGAAATCGCCGTTCAGCCATTCCAGTTGTTTTTTTTTCTCTCCTACTCACTAGAGTAGAGAGATTTCAGAAGAAGGGACGACAAGAGAGTAAGCAGGCAGATTGCAGAGAAAGGAGTGACAAGAGAGTAAGCAGGCAGAATGCAGAGGAAGGGATGACAAGAGAGTAAGCAGGCAGAAGGCAGAGGAAGGGATGACAAGAGAGTAAGCAGGCAAAATGCAGATGAAGGGATGACAAGAGAGGAAGCAGGCAGATGGCAGAGGAAGGGACGACAAGAGAGTAAGCAGGCAGAATGCAGAGAAAGGGGCGACAAGAGAGAAAGCAGGCAGATTGCAGAGAAAGGGATGACAAGAGAGAAAGGCAGGTTGCAGAGGAAGGGACGACAAGAGTAAGCAGAAGGCAGATTGCAGAGAAAGGGATGACAAGAGAGAAAGGCAGGTTGCAGAGGAAGGGACGACAAGAGGGTAAGCGGGCCGATTGCAGAGGAAGGGACGACAAGAGAGGAAGCAGGCAGATTGCAGAGGAAGGGATGATAAGAGAGCAAGCAAGCAGAAGGCAGAGGAAGGGATGAGAAGAGAGTAAAGCGGGCGGATCGCAGAGGAAGGAATGACAAGAGAGTAAGCAGGCAGATTACAGAGAAAAGGATGACAAGAGAGTAAGCAGGCAGAATACAGAGAAAAGGATGATAAGAGAGTCAGCAGGCATAGAGTTTAAGTCTTAGTGAAGCTGGCTGGGGAATTCTGGGAGTTGAAGTCCAGAAGTCTTAAAGCGGCCAAGGTTGGAGACCCTTCGGTTAGAGCGTTAAACTTCTATGGAAGACTAGAACCCAGGAAAGCGATTCTCGAAAGTGCCCCCCCCCCCAACCTCGGGCCGTGCCACTCCACAGCAAGTGCTCTCCTTCTGCAACCCCACACAATTGCTGCAAAGAACACCAAGAGATTTTGCTGGCCATTTTCATCCCCTAATCTGGGGTTTGGGAAACTCACCCTTTTCTTGCAAGGCCACTAATTCCATGGCCAGGCTGTGATTGCTGGTTTTCACATCTTCTTGCATCGTCCACAAAGTTGCGGAGTATTTGCGCCCTGGGAGAAGGAGCAGATGTCTGGCTGACTTCTTTGAACCCATGTCCGTACCTCTGTGTAGCTGCATCTTGAGGGTCACTTTACAGGTTTCTGCACCTCACCCAGTTCTGGCCTTCTTTTCTGGCACGCTTTTAAGTAATGTGTTACGTAGTGTGTTTTGCAGCCATTGACTGGAAGAATTCTAAGAAGAGACTGGACCGTTTCTTGTCCAAAACGGTATAAGGTCTCCTGCTTGAGCCAGTGGTTGGACTAGAAGACCTCCCAAGGCCCTTTCCAACTCTGTTCTGATTGATTGACCTGCTGCAGTTGAGCAGTTAAGCAGATGGTGAGTGTACTTTTTGTTTGATCTCTGGTGCTACCGTGTTTCAGTAGAAAATAAGTCAGAGCCTTATTTTCTTTAGACCCCTGAAAAAGGCAGGGTCGTCTTTTTGAGGGGTGTCTTAATTCACCTCCCCCCATGCACCTCGCCTAGCCACTGGGCTGCTTCTATCATATCTGAAGGGAACACCCCATGGGCACCCTTGCCTCTCCACCGAAACGCTTCTTTAGTGGCTGAAAGGAGGAAAACGTGGGAATCTCGGTTGTCCCTGACCTTATTCCCAAAGAAACTCACTTCATGCCATATCCCAAAATCCCTTCAGCATGTACGCTAGCTAAACTCTTTATGCAGCACATATACAGGCTCCATGGTGCTCCCGAGTGGAGCACCTCGGAGTTCAATTCACCTCTCAATTTTGTCAAGAGTTCCATAGGAGGCTGAGCACCACGCAAGGACTTATCTCCTTCCATCACCCACCGACGAATGGAGGCTGCGAATGAGTGAATTGTGTCCTAGAACAATAACCTCCGATGTTAGGTTAACTACCAGCAACGCAATCACCCACTCGCATTTCCTACTCACCCATGAAGCCCAAGACGACAAGGGAGAGGGTAACCAGAGCCAGAAGTCCCATCAGGATGAAGATGACCCGCCGGCCGGAGCAAACGCGTTGTCGCCAGGAATCCTGGTGGGCAAACCCCTCCATGGCTGGAGGGGAACACAGAACCAAAGATCTCTGTTGAATCTTGGCCAACGACTTCCAACCGGGGGTGGGATTCAAAAATTTTAACAACCTGTTCTGTGGGCTTGGCCTAATTTGTGGGTGTGGCTTGGTGGTCTCGTGACTGGATGGGCGTGGCTTGTATGTAAATATTGTAAATGTTTAATTTTTTATTTAAAAAAGAGCAACTTTTACCCAAAAGCAGGCAAAGCAGGCAGGCAGGCAGGTTGAGTTGCTCTCAGAATCACAGAATCACCGAGAGATCTATCTTTCTGCAATCTGCTAGCTGAGTCTGTCACATAAAATTTGTTTGCAAGCAGACTCATAACATTTGATAGCAGGCAAACTCACAAATTAAACCACAATACACCATGTATGTAAATATTGATATATATATATATATTTATTTTAAAAAAAGAGCAACTTTTACCCAAAATCAGGCAAAGCAGGCAGGCAGGTTGAGTTGCTCACAGAATCACAGCTTCACTCAGAGATCTATCTTTCCGCAATCAGTTACCTAAGTCTGTCATATAAAATTTGCTTGCAAGCAAACTCACAAATTAAATCACAACACACCATGTATGTAAATATTGGATTTTTTTATTTAAAAAAGAGCAACTTTTACCCAAAAGCAGGCAAACAGGCAAGCAGGTTGAGTTGCTCAAAGAATCACAGATTTGCTTGGAAATCTACCTTTCTGCAATCGGCTACCAGAGTCTGCACTGAAAAATAGGAGGTTCAGTCCTAAGGAAGGTTCAGCTCTGCTTTTAGGTTAGCTAGAAAGCAAGAAATCCAACCGTTTCCCGCTTCCTAGCTAATCAAAATCTCCTGGCACAGAACAGCTGTTGGTCGGGGGAAGGGAAAAATAGCAATTTAGCAGGTAAGTTTGATGGCGGGCATGCCAGGTAAGGAATGAGGGGAGGGGAGTGGCCAGCCAGTGGTGCAATCTTCCAGTTCTCCGAACTGGGCAGAACCATAACAACCGGTTCTATAGAACTGCTCCGACCAGGTAGAATCCCACCCCTACTTCTAATCATGTAATACTCCAGTCTTGTGTGTGTGAGAGAGAACTGCGTTAAGAACACCCGTTGGAGGAGAAAACCCAATGCTCAACATACCTGTGACGACCCAAAGGGGTGTGGCACAAAGACATCCAGTTAAATAAGCAAGAAACATCCCTTTAATTATCCCCAACTTTGCCCCCCAATGTCCAGGTTAAAAAAAAAATCTTTCCAAGAACAGTCCTTTAAGTGGAGGAAATTCCATCTGAAAATGAAGTTACGTACAAATGGTAACACAAAATCCACGCAGCAGGAATTAACTGGACAGGGCAGGAGAAAGGAACTGCAGCCTTGAAAGGCCAGCAAAACACATACCATCGGGAAGAGGCCAGGAACCCAGAGAAGCCTCGACAATACCAAATAATTCATGATTTGCCCTCTTTTATACGGTGTTCCCTGCTGCAGCTAATGAAGGGAATCAGGGCCCTTTCCTCCCCCACAAGCCAGCCAACCCCCGTTGCTCCCTTCTCCATTCCTCCCTGTGTGCCCTAGGACAATAGTTGCCAACCAGTGGGCCGTGAGAAAGTTGGTGGTCCGCAGAGAAACGTCACACCCCCCCACAAAGCAATTAACCCACGCTGCACGGGAACACAAGGCTGCGACACATGCCCTTCAGGACACAAGGTTTGCGTCGCTTGCATTGTGCACAACACAAGGTAGTGAGGGAAGGGGGGAAAGGGTGGAAGGGGGGGGACTTGCCCCATTCCCCCCAAGCGCCTGGCCTGGCCACCGGCCTGCTTCTTTCCGCTTCTTTCTTCTTCTGCTTTTGGCTGCACGCAAGGAAAGCAGCCAAAGTCTTTCTTTCTCTCCCCCAAGAAACGAGTCTTTGGGACTCTGCAAGGCCTCCTGCTCCAAGAGGCTGCGCCGGCACCACAAGTCTCATTTCTGGTGGAGTTTGGGGGAGAGAAAGAAAGACTTCTGCGACTTCTGCTGTTTTCCTTGCATGCAGCCAAAAGTCTCTCCTCTCTCTCTCTCTCTCTCTCCCGCTGAGAACGGAGCTGGAGACGGTATCCTTGCAATCCCAAATAAAGAACAATCGATCGGTAGGAAAACAGGGTGGGTTTTTTTCCTGCAGACTGTTTTGGGGGATTTTCCCAGGGTCTCCGGTCGGCGGGATTTAGAATGATGAGTTTGGTGGTCCTTGAGGTCCAAAAGGTTGGCGACCCCTGGACTAGATGACCTCCAAAGTCCCTTCCATCCCTAGGTTTCTATGTTCTGGGGCAGGGGGTTGGACTAGAAGACCACTAAGGTTCCCTTCCAACTCTGGTCTTCGGTTATTATTCTGTAAAACTAAGGAAGGAGTCAGGACACAATTGGAGTAGAGGTAGAATCGTCTCTCTGGCCATTTTGGGGAGGGGGTTTGGGGGTGGGGGAGCGCATGCAAAATAAATGAAAAATGTGGCTTAATTTTCTTTCTTTCCTTCCTTCTTCCCTCCCTCCGTCTCTCCCTTTCTTCCTCCCTCCCTCCCTCTCTTTCCTTCTTTTCCTTTCTTCCTTCCTTCTTCCCTCCCCGCTCTCTCCCCTTCTTTCTTTCTTCCTCCCTCCCTCTCTCTTTTTTCCTTCCTTTCCTTCCTTCCTCCTTCCCTCCTTCCCTCCCTCTCTTTCTTCCTTTCCTTCCTTCCTTCCTTCTTTCTTCCTTCCTCCCCTCCCTCCCTCCCTTTCTTTCTACCTCCCTCCCTTTCTTTCCTTCCCTCCTTCCTTTCCTTCCTTCCTTCCTTCTTCCTTCCTTACTTCCCTCCCCCCTCTCTTTCTTTCTTTCCCTCCTTCCTTCCTCTTTCTTTCTTTCCTTCCTCCTTCCCTCCCTCCCTCCCTCTCCCTTTCTTTCTTTCTTTCTTTCTTTCTTTCTTTCTTTCTTTCTTTCTTTCTTTCTTTCTTTCTTTCTTTCCTTCCTTCCTTCCTTCCTTCCTTCCTTCCTTCCTTCCTTCCTTCCTTTCTTTCTTTCTTTCTTTCTTTCTTTCTTTCTTTCTTTCTTTCTTTCTTACCTTCTTCTTTAGGATTCCCAGAAACGGAGCTGTGGGTTTAGCCGTCTCTTCTGCAGCCGCTGTCACTGGATGCCCCATGCCAGCGATCTTTGGACTGTCAATAGTAGCCTGCCTTGGCAGGAAACGTGCCCCCTAGGGCTGGGGGTGGGGGAGGCTTCTGATGGGGTGGGGGACTTTCAGCCAGGAGGTTGCTGTGCAATTCATTTCCTCCCTTCTTTATTTACATCCTGTCTTTATAACTCTTTTATGAATAGCTCGAGGGGGCAAATATAACTAATACTCCTTTTTTGCTCATAATACAATAACTCTGTGGACTGAGGGAGAAGGACTGGCTCCGTGCCTAAGGCGGGACTAGAACTCTCATTCTCCTGGTGATTGGCCCAAAGTCTCCCAGCTGGCTTTCGTGCCTAAGGTGGGACTAGAACTCCCATTCTCCTGGTGATTGGACCAGAGTCACCCAGCTGGCTTTCCTGCCTAAGGCGGGACTAGAACTCCCGTTCTCCTGGTGATTGGCCCAAAGTCACCCAGCCGGCTTTCGTGCCTAAGGTGGAACTAGAACTCCCATTCTCCTGGTGATTGGCCCAAAGTCTCCCAGCTGGCTTTCGTGCCTAAGGTGGGACTAGAACTCCCATTCTCCTGGTGATTGGACCAGAGTCACCCAGCTGGCTTTCGTGCCTAAGGCGGGACTAGAACTCCTGCTCTCCTGGTGATTGGCCCAAAGTCACCCAGCTGGCTTTCGTGCCTAAGGTGGGACTAGAACTCCCATTCTCCTGGTGATTGGCCCAAAGTCACCCAGCTGGCTTTTTGTGCCTAAGGGAGGACTAGAACTCCCAGTCTCCTGGCAATTGGCCCAAAGTCACCCAGCTGGCTTTCGTGCCTAAGGTGGGACTAGAACTTCCATTCTCCTGGTGATTGGCCCAAAGTCACCCGGTCTGAAATGTGGGTTCCTTGGTGCTCTCAGATCAGGCTCTTTCTTTAGTGATGTCTTGTGACTCAACAAGCTAACCTCATCAGTATGAAGTGAGTGGGTTATATGGAGGAAGAAGAGGAAGAGGGGAACTGTGGGGTCCTTGGTGCTCTCTGAGCTGGGTGGTTTCCTTGCAGACGTTTCATGACCCAACTAGGGAACATCATCAGGGCTAGAAGGGAATGAGATGTGAGGAGAGGAGGAGGAGGAGGACTGTGGGGTCCTTGGTGCTCTCTGAGCTGGGTGGTTTCCTTGCAGACGTTTCATGACCCAACTAGGGAACATCATTGTGGCTATTCCACCATTAAGCAGACATTGTCAAACACGGATACAGGGATGTTTGCACGTATCCAATGACCTTGTTTTAGCCAACTGAATAATGTTTCAATATCACGAAACACTGACTGTTGTTGCTTTTCTTCCCAGGACACCATAGCCAATATGATAAGCATATTTGCAAGCTTGCAAACTATCACATACTTTGTTCTTTGTTCTTTGTTTATGATCTTCTTCCATATAAGGTAAAACTCTGCTACCCCGTGTGCTCCCCCACCCGCTTGAAAGAGGTTAATAAATGAGGTTTGTACAGAGCACCCGAAGCTTTTTCAGCTCCTTCTCCAGGTCCCCCTCCTTCTCCTCCTCCCCCTCCTCCTGCTGCGGCTGCTGCTGCCTGGGTCAATCCATCTGCCCCGGGTGTGAAGTGCTCCCTCCTATGAAAACAATCGGATGTCTGGTGTCTGTTATTGGTATTCACCCTTGCGAGGGTCCCTCTAAACTTCTTCCCTGCGGGGAACTCCATAGGCAGCGAAAGAACGCAGACGGAGCAACGGACCGGTCGCTCGCTGCGACACATCATCAGGGCTAGAAGGGAATGAGATGTGAGGAGAGGAGGAGGAGGAGGACTGTGGGGTCCTTGGTGCTCTCTGAGCTGGGTGGTTTCCTTGCAGACGTTTCACAGCCCAACTAGGGAACCTCATCCGTCCAGTCGCTCAGAGAAACCCAAGAATTCCTGGGTGATTTTCAGGAGGACCAGCTCCCATTTGGGGGGTAACACTCCCCAACTGGTCCTCTGGATACTTTGGGGGAAATGAAGGCCCAGGTGTGGGCCTGTTGTCTTGTGAAAGGAGATGCCTGCCAGCCTGGCCGCAGTCAGTATATGTAATATTATATATTTTACGTTTTTAGCATATTTTTCCCTAAATAATCGTAATAAGAACAATTCTGGTTTTAATTCCATTTGTTCCTTCGTGATTTCTTCCAACCATTTTTTTTTAATTCTCCACCAATATTTTGGGGATTCTGAGCAGGACCACCACATGTGGCAGAATGTACCGTTTCTTTTTTGTTTTTACACTTCCAACATGCCGGACTCATATTGGGGTAACCTACGTTCCCCCAGAAGAAATGGGAATCCAAAAAATACTGAGTTGTGCAGAAATGGACAAATTAACCCTAGTTTTAAAGGACAAAGAATTATCAGAGTACTATATGATTTGGAAAATATTGGTATGAATGGATTGAGGAAAGACAGATTACATAGTAAACAGTAAAAGAAGTAGTAAATATGCAGTATAATGTATTAGTTGTAAATTTTGCACAAAATAATGTTACAAATGAAAAACCACAGACTGTCATTGTTGAAGGCCTTTTAATTTTTTCTATATTCGTTTTGTTTTAATTTATAAAATTAATAAAGTGTGTATCAAAAAAAAAAGAAAGAAAAATGTCTGACTTTTTTGTAAAAAAATAAAATAAACCCCCCTACTTTTTACGATGGAAACTTGCTAGGAATCTTTTGGGAAAAACAGAAGTAGGAAAAATAAAGAGAGTGGGAAGAGTCCTTTATTAAAATCTGCCCGCTGGGAAAAAGGGGCTTTCTGATTTGAGGTTCGAGAGACTAATATAACCCTCCGCCTGCCAGGTTGGCCCTCTTTAAATCCTCGACTATTACCGCCATCACGGAGCCTGGCCGTTGGAGTCGTAAGACGTGATGAACATGACAAGGACGTCATCGCACGAACGACTTGATTTTATAACTTTTTTTTTTTTTGCAGTGGTAATTAAGCGAACGCGTTGGATCGATAGTTATTTTGTTTGTATTTATTTACTAGCGGCGGGGGGGGGCTGGACTAGATGACCTCCAAGGTCCATACAGCTCTATTCTGTTCTAAATCCCTGACTGAGGGGCGGGGTTGGACTAGATGACCTCCAAGGTCCCTTCCAGCTCAATTCCATTCTAAATCCCTGCTTGAGGAGAGGGGAGATGGGCTAGATGACCTCCAAGTTCTCTTCCAGCTCAATTCCATTGTAAATCCCTGCTTGAGCGGTAGAGACTGGACTAGATGACCTCTGAGGTTCCTTTCAGCTCTGCTATGTTCTAAATCCCTGATTGAAGGGCGGGGTTGGACTAGATGACCTCCGAGTCCCCTTCCAGCTCTATTCCATTCTAAATCCCTGCTCGAGGAGAGGGGAGATGGACTAGATGACCTCCAGGGTCCCTTCCAGCTATATCCTATTCTAAATCCCTGCTTGAGGAGAGGGGAGATGGACTAGATGACCTCCAAGTCCCCTTCCAGCTCTATTCCATTCTAAATCCCTGCTCGAGGAGAGGGGAGATGGACTAGATGACCTCCAGGGTCCCTTCCAGCTATATCCTATTCTAAATCCCTGCTTGAGGAGAGGGGAGATGGACTAGATGACCTCCAGGGTCCCTTCCAGCTCTATTCTATTCTAAATCCCTGCTTTGGGTCGCAAAGAGACCAACCCACCTGAGTGGAAAAATAGAGACGTGGCTGCTTTAAAAAAAAAAAAGCTTTATTGTTTTTTTAAAAGAAAAAGGGGGGGACCTTGAACTTCTCCTCCTGCCCCCCCAAAAAAACCCTGAATGCTTTTACAGCTTTCAAGCCTGCTCTGCGTCCTGGGTGCGAGAGACGGGCTGGCGACACAGATTATTCCAAGGCTTTGCACGAGGCCGTTTCAGTCGGGGTCCCTCATCGTGGCCACTTTAAGACGGGTGGACTTCAACTCCCAGAACCCCCCATTCCACCATACCTCCTACTTCCTAGAGCGGAGAGATTGCAGAGGAAGGGATGACAAAAGAGAGGAAGCGGGCATAGAGAGTTGAAGATCTTAGCGGATCCGGCTGGGGAATTCTGGGAGTTGGAGTCCACCAGGCTTAAATCGGGGGTCTCCAACCTTGCCCCCTTTTAAGACGGGCGGACTTCGACTCCCAGAATCCCCCATTCCACCATACCTCCTCCTTCCTAGAGCGGAGAGATTGCAGAGGAAGGGATGAGAAAAGAGAGGAAGCAGGCAGAGAGAGAGAGTTGGAGATCTTAGCGAAGCTGAAGGGGGAATTCTGGGAGTCGAAAACCCATTCCCACATGCTGTGGTGGGGTTCAGATTCCCAGCTCCATCTCGCACACCCAAGTGAAGGTGCGGGAACAGATGTTGTCGTTCCACAGGGCGTCCTCTCTCATGTGGGCGCAGTCCTCGCCGCCCCCGAGGCCGTGGCCGTACCAGTGGTCTGGCTGGCCTGGGCCCCAGTCCCTAAAATGGAAGTGGGGAGAGAAAGAGAGTGGGGGGAAAGAAAGAAAAGGGAAGAGGGAGGGAGGGAGGGAAGGAGGGACGGAATGTGAGGGAGAAGTAAGGAAGGAAGAGAAAGGAAGAAACGAGAGAAAAGACAGGGCGGGAGGAAGGGTGGGAGAGAAGGAAGGAAAGAAAAGAGAGAGAGAAAGAAAGAAAATGAAAGAAAGAAAAGGGAGGGAGGGTAGACGTGAGGGAGGGAAGGAAGGAAAGAAAAAGAAAAAGGAAAGAAAGGAAGGAAGGAAAGAGAAAGAGAAAGAAAGAAAATGGAGGGAGGGTAAAAGGGAGGGAGGGAAGGAAGGAAGGAAAGAAAGAAAGAAAGAGAAAAAGAAAGGGAGGGAGGAAAGAGAGAGAGACAGAAAGAAAGAAAGAAAGAGAAAGAAAGAAAGAGATAAGAAGGAAGGAAAAAGAAAAAGAAAGAAAGAAAATAAATGGAGGGATGGAAGGAGGGAGGGTAGAAGGAAGAGAGGGAGGGAAGAAAGGGAAGAAAAACGAAGGAAAGAAGGAAAGAAAGAAAAAGGAAGGAAAGAGAAAGAAAGAAAAAGAGAAAATAAATGGAGGAGGGAGGGTAGAAGGAAGGGAAGGATGGTAAGAGAAGAAGGAAGGATGGAGGGAGGGAAGGAAGGAAGAAAAAGGAAAAAAGAAAGAAAAAGAAAGAATAAATAAATCAATCGGAGGGAGGGAGCATAGAAGGAAGGAAGGAAAGGACGGTAAGAGAAGAAGGAAGGAAGGAAGGAAGAAAGGAAGGAAGGAAGGAAGGAAGGAAGGAAGGAAGGAAGGAAGGAAGGAAGGAAAAGAAAACGGAATATCATTGAATAGCTTCTGGCACCACAAAGCAACCAACCACCTCCAACCTGATCCCACCCACCCCTCATCCCTGCATGATGGACTACAACTCCCATCGCCCCCAGCTCATCATCCCGTTCTGCTCTTCCTTTACCGGGTCCGACCTCTCTCCTCCATTTGGCTTTTCCCAGGTCTACTATCCTTAGGCTAGGCCGCCGTTGCATCCTTGGAGGCCCCTTCCCGGCCAAGCCAGGCAGGTGCATTAAAGGAGAAGCCCACCTTTAAACCCCCATTAAAGAGGGGTTTAAAAAAATATCTCCGACCGAACCCTTATTGGGGGTATTTCCCGTTGCCTCCCCCCAAAAATAGATACTATTGTTTGATCCGTGGCATAAAATAGAATAGGTGGAGGCAGTTTTATCTCTCTCTCTGGGCAGGATGAGAATTATATCTGCCGAACAAAACTCCACCCTGGCAACATGAAAGGCATCCGGCCAGTAAAATCCTCAAAACTCCATTCAGTTGCCCAAGACTCTAGCCCGCAAGGGTCCTTAAACGATGATGAGCCTACTGGTTAAAAAAAAGAGGGAGAGGACCTGTGGTGGAGGGAGGGACAGACAGACAGAGAGAGAAACAAAAAATTGACCGGACTCACTTCGGGTCAACGGTATAGGACGATCCATCCACCCACTTCCAGTCCCCGCTGCTGTCGGTCAAGCCGATCCAGGTGTTGCTCCCCAGTCTGTGGGTCTTTACGAAGGCCTGGCATGAGAAAACACAAGCCGCTTACCGCCACGGCTGAGCCCCGAATCTCCCCGTCATTAAGCAAGACAGTTCGTCAATTTGAGGGACCCTGACTCTTCTTTGACGACCTTTCTCACCATGGTCCTTAGTGAAACGACTGCCGTTGTTTGGTCAGACGGTCAGGAAAGGGGAAACAGGGACTTGTATGTCCAGGGGGTCGGATGCTCCTGGTTCAGCCAGGTTCTATGGACCCGGTAGCTATGAAGAGCAGTAGATACCTGCTAAGTTGTTATTTTTCCTTTTTTTATCCCCCCAACCATCAGCTGTTCTGCTGTCCCAGGAGATTTAGATTAGCTAAAAAGCAGGAAATGGTTGGATTTCTTGCTGAACCTTCCTAGCTTCTATTTTTCAGTGCAGGCTCAGGCAGCAGATTGCAGATAGACCCCTGAGTTGAAAAAAGTTGCCCTTTTTAAAATAAAAAAAATTCAATATTTACATATATGGTCAATTGCGAATTAATTTTATGAGTTGGCTTGCAAGCAAATTTTATGTGACAGACTCGGGTAGCCGATGGCAAAGGGATAGATCTCTGAGCGAGTATGTGATTGTGCGAGCAACTCAATCTGCCTGCCTGCTTTGCCTGCTTTGGGGTAAAAGTTGCTCTTTT
The DNA here is from genome assembly GCF_049901715.1 of Pseudonaja textilis. Taxonomy (NCBI): domain Eukaryota; kingdom Metazoa; phylum Chordata; class Lepidosauria; order Squamata; family Elapidae; genus Pseudonaja; species Pseudonaja textilis. Next base: position 125,876,299 of record NC_142008.1, on the reverse strand, counting down.
TAAATAAAAAATACAATATTTACATAAATGGGGTGTTGTGAGAATTGTGTGAGTTTGCTGGCTAGCAAATTTTATGTGACAGACTCAGGTAGCTGATGGCAGAGGGATAGATCTCTGAGCGAGTATGTGATTGTGCGAGCAACTCAATCTGCCTGCCTGCTTTGCCTGCTTTGGGGTAAAAGTTGCTCTTTTTCTTAATAAAAAATTCAACAACAAGCCACGCCCAGCCAGTCACATGACTCCCATGCCGCACTCACCAATTAGGCCACACCCACAGAACCCGGTTGTTAAGAAATTTGGATCCCACCCCTGGCCCGCCAGCCTGCTTACCTTCTCGTTGGCCGAGTTGAGGATGACCAGGTGAGCTTTCTTCTCTTCGCAGTCTTTTTTGGCCTCTTCCCAGGTGCCTCTGGACAGGGTGGTCCAGTAGCAACTGGTGTGGAAGGTCAGCCACCCTCGGGGACAGCACCCGCTCATGCTCCCTGTTGCGTGGGGAGAGGGGAGAGGTCAGGGCATAGCGGAGGCCCAAAAAACAAACAAAGAGGTTGAGACGTTTGGGAGAAAAAAACAAACCCACAGAGAAGCGCAATGAAGAGGATTGAAGGCCTGGAGAGTGAAACAGGCGAAGAACGGTCGCAGGATTTGGGTTTGGCTAGCTAGTCTAGAGAAGGAGGACTTGGGTTGGGGGGGGGGCAGGATAGCAGCCTTCCGGGATTTGAGGGGCTGCCCCCAAAGTAGGAGGGGGTCCATCTATTCCCCAAAAGTACCAGAAGGCGGGAAAATGGATGGAAACTCACCAAGAGGAGAAGCAACCTGGAATTAAGGAGTAAACTTTTTGACAATTAGCAAGTGGAACGATGAATAGAATAGAATGAATAGTATAGGCAATGAATAGAATAGAATAGAATATAGAATAGAATAGAACAGAATTTAATAGAAGAGAAGAGGAGAGAGGAGAGGAGAGGAGAGGAGAGGAGAGGAGAGGAGAAGAGAAGAGAAGAGAAGAGAAGAGAAGAGAAGAGAAGAGAAGAGAAGAGAAGAGAAGAGAATGAATAGAATTGAATGAATAGAATAGACAATGAATAGAATAGAATAGAATATAGAATAGAATAGAACAGAATTTAATAGAAGAGAGGAGAGGAGAGGAGAGGAGAGGAGAGGAGAAGAGAAGAGAAGAGAAGAGAAGAGAAGAGAAGAGAAGAGAATGAATAGAATAGAATGAATAGTATAGACAATGAACAGAATAGAATAGAATATAGAATAGAATAGAACAGAATTTAATAGAAGAGAAGAGAAGAGAAGAGAGGAGAGGAGAGGAGAGGAGAGGAGAGGAGAGGAGAAGAGAAGAGAAGAGAAGAGAAGAGAAGAGAAGAGAAGAGAAGAGAAGAGAATGAATAGTATAGACAATGAACAGAATAGAATAGAATATAGAATAGAACAGAACAGAACAGAATTTAATAGAAGAGAAGAGAGGAGAGGAGAGGAGAGGAGAGGAGAAGAGAAGAGAAGAGAAGAGAAGAGAAGAGAAGAAGAGAAGAGAAGAGAAGAGAAGAGAAGAGAAGAGAATGAATAGTATAGACAATGAACAGAATAGAATAGAATATAGAATAGAATAGAACAGAATTTAATAGAAGAGAAGAGAAGAGAAGAGAGGAGAGGAGAGGAGAGGAGAGGAGAAGAGAAGAGAAGAGAAGAGAAGAGAAGAGAAGAGAAGAGAAGAGAAGAGAAGAGAAGAGAAGAGAAGAGAAGAGAAGAGAAGAGAATGAATAGTATAGACAATGAACAGAATAGAATAGAATATAGAATAGAATAGAACAGAATTTAATAGAAGAGAAGAGAAGAGAAGAGAGGAGAGGAGAGGAGAGGAGAAGAGAAGAGAAGAGAAGAGAAGAGAAGAGAAGAGAAGAGAAGAGAAGAGAAGAGAAGAGAATGAATAGAATAGAATGAATAGTATAGACAATGAACAGAATAGAATAGAATATAGAATAGAATAGAACAGAATTTAATAGAAGAGAAGAGAAGAGAAGAGAAGAGAAGAGAAGAGAGAGGAGAGGAGAGGAGAGGAGAGGAGAGGAGAAGAGAAGAGAAGAGAAGAGAAGAGAAGAGAAGAGAAGAGAAGAGAATGAATAGAATTGAATGAATAGTATAGACAATGAACAGAATAGAATAGAATATAGAATAGAATAGAACAGAATTTAATAGAAGAGAAGAGAAGAGAAGAGAAGAGAAGAGAAGAGAAGAGAAGAGAAGAGAAGAGAATGAATAGAATTGAATGAATAGTATAGAAAATGAATAGAACAGAATTTAATAGAATGAATAGAATAGAATGAATAGTATAGACAATGAATAGAATAGAATAGAATATAGAATAGAATAGAATTTAATAGAAGAGAAGAGAAGAGAAGAGAAGAGAAGAGAAGAGAAGAGAAGAGAAGAGAAGAGAAGAGAATGAATAGAATTGAATGAATAGTATAGAAAATGAATAGAATAGAATAGATAGAATAGAATAGAATAGAATGAATAGACTAAAATGAATAGAATCAATAGAATAGAATAGAATTAATAGAATAGAATGAATAAAATAGAATAGAATTAATAGAATAGAATGAATGGAATAGAATAGAATGAATAGAATAGAATTAATAAAATAGAATAGAATGAATAGAATAGAATGAATAGAATAGAATGAATAAAATAAAATAGAATAGAATTAATAGAATAGATAATAGAATAGAACAGAATAAAGAATAGGAAAGAATAGAATACAGAATAGGAGAATAGACTAGAATAGAATTAAGAACAGAATAGATTTAAGAAAAGAAAAGAAAAGAAAAAAGAAAGCCTTCAAGAAGAGACTGGACTGCCATTTGTCAGGAATGGCATAGGGGCTCCTGCTTGGATGCGGGGTTGGACTAGATGACCTACAAGGTTCCTTCCAATTCTGTTAATCTGTAATCTTTTGAGAATAGAGTGCAGAATATCAATAGAATAGAATTAAGAATAGAACAGAAAAGAAATAATAATAGGAGGGAAGGGAAGGGAAGGGAAGAGAAGAGAAGAGAAGAGAAGAGAAGAGAAGAGAAGAGAAGAGAAGAGAAGAGGAGGCAAGATAGAAATAGAATAGAGATAAAGACGGAATTCTTTATTGGCCAAGTGTGATTGGACACACAAGGAATTTTTCTTTGGTGCAGAAACTCTCGGTGTCCTTACGACAACGAAGTGATAGGTCTTAGATAATAGATCGTAGTTGCAATCACTCATCATAAGGTACAACAAGTGATAATATTAAATACCAGTCGGAGGTAGCATTCATTCATTCATTCATTCATTCATTCATTCATTCATTCATTCATCCATTCATTCATTCATTCAGGTTTTTGTAGTGTGTATCAGAGCAGCAGCGACCCCGTGAGAGCTGCCTGCAATGAAATTTCATTTTAAGGTATGCCGACTGGTGCCCGTTCCAAGGGACCATAAAGTTACTCTAAGTATAAATTCTAAGTCTAACCTAGTAGGAAAGAAGACAAGACAAGGAAGAGGAGAGCAATGCAGCCTTACTACACGCGTAACTATTTTTTAGGCCTAAAACAGTCATGTGTGAATTGGGTTCAGCGGAGTAAGGGCAGGGACTGTGGGAGGGACGACTTAATTGCTTTTGGCAGGTAATGCCCTATAGCAGTGGCATGCACAGTAAAATATAGACAACTAGCTGGATCCCTGTGTGCGTCGCTACGAAATTAGGTGGTGGGGCTTAGTTTTGGGGGAGGAAAATAAGGAGAGGAAAAAAAATCTGCCTCCGCATCCCTTCTTAGCATCCATCGTTATTCATCTGGCTAGCGTCCTGTCAGTGTGTGAAGAGAGGGGAGGGCTGCTTGGAAACTGAAGCAGTATTTGCCGTGTGAGCAAGGAGGAGACATCAAGGAGCCTGGGCGTGGCTTAGCTCAACTGTACTGGACTGAAGCTGCTTGGTGCTGCTGTGAAAGTAAAACTGAAAGTCCTCCGCTTGTGTTTTGCATTTGGAAGATGTTTCTTTTCAGGTGGGGAGGGGGAGTAGAACCCCTTAGCATCAGAGCGTGTTAATAATAATAATATAGGAAATACTCTAAATGCTCTGAGGGTCATTTGGAAAAAAAACCCCTTTCTTAGTGAGCCCACAGAAGCCAAGAGGAGCATACATACCAAATTTCAAATTTGTAAGCTTTATGGTTCTGGAGATTTTGTTTTTATATGGACGATAGAAGGTAGATAGATAGATAGATAGATAGATAGATGATAGATAGATGATCTATCTGTCTATCATAGAGGCAAAGATAGATAGATGATAGATAGATAGATAGATAGATAGATAGATAGATAGATAGATAGATAGATAGATAGATAGATAGATAGATAGATAGATAGATAAATAGATAGATAGAAGATAGATAGATGATAGGGGATAGATAGAGGATAGATAGAAGATAGATGATAGATAGAAAGATGATAGAAGATAGAGGATAGATAGAGGATAGAGGATAGATAGAGGATAGATAGAAGATAGATGATAGATAGAAAGATGATAGAAGATAGATAGATGATAGATAGATGATCTATCTGTCTATCATAGAGGCATAGATAGATAGATAGATAGATAGATAGATAGATAGATAGATAGATAGATAGATAGATAGATAGATAGATGACAGATAGATGATAGGGGATAGATAGAGGATAGATAGAAGATAGATGATAGATAGAAAGATGATAGAAGATAGAGGATAGATAGAGGATAGAGGATAGATAGAGGATAGATAGAAGATAGATGATAGATAGAAAGATGATAGAAGATAGATAGATGATAGATAGATGATCTATCTGTCTATCATAGAGGCATAGATAGATAGATAGATAGATAGATAGATAGATAGATAGATAGACAGACAGACAGACAGACAAATGATAGAAGTTATAAATAGAAGAGATAGATGGACGGACAGAAAGAGAAGATAGATAGATAGATAGAAGATAAAGAGATATAGAAGATAAAGAGAATAAAGAATACAAGAGGGGGGAGGGGAGGAAAAAATAAGAGAAGAGATGAAGAGAAGAACAGATGAGAAAAGAGAAGAAATGAAGGGGAAGGGAGGGGAGAGGGAAGAGAAGAAGAGAGGAGAGGAATCATAAAATAAAGACCATCCGGGCCGGTCTGATTTTTTACCGTTGCTCTTCAGTTCGATAATTTCGCAGTGCAAAGACCTGGAATTCTTTTCCAGCATGACCATCTGAGTCTGGGTGATATGGAGCACTGGAAGAAGAAGAAGGAGAAGAGCTGGAAATAGAAAGAAGATTTACCCAAACACACACGCACACACACACACACACACGCACGGGGCAGCATCCCAGGAGGAAAAACCGAAGCCCCTCCCCTATCCATCCAAGACCATCCTCCCCCCCCCACCCCCGCTTGCCCTGATCCCCTCCCCATCACCATCTCAGACCACAAAAAGAGTACTTTTAAAATGGCGGCGGTCCATTGTTGTCCAAAGTCGACAACTGGAAGGTGCGGGTGGGCTTCAACTCCCAGAATCTCCCCCCCCCCACACACACACACACGCCCTCCCCAGCTTCCGATGGCCAAGTTTGAAAAACACCGTTTTTATTAATCAGGGCGGTCGAATAAACCACTAAGGCCTCTGATTCAGAGGTGGCTACTTTCATAAGCATCAGCAGCTCCCTTCATCGGGGGCATGCTGGCTGGGGGAATTCTGGGAAGATTATGGGGAATTCTGGGAGTTGAAGTCCCATCCCCCCGCATAAGCTTCCAGTGGCCAAGTTTGAAAAACACCGTTTTTATTAATCAGGGCGGTCGAATAAACCACTAAAGCCTCTGATTCAGAGGTGGCTACTTTCATAAGCATCAGCAGTTCCCTTCATCGGGGGGCATGCTGGCTGGGGGAATTCTGGGAAGATTCTGGGGAATTCTGGGAGTTGAAGTCCCATCCCCCGCATAAGCTTCCAGTGGCCAAGTTTGAAAAACACCGTTTTTATTAATCAGGGCGGTCGAATAAACCACTAAGCCTCTGATTCAGAGGTGGCTACTTTCATAAGCATCAGCAGCTCCCTTCATCGGGGGCATGCTGGCTGGGGAATTCTGGGAAGATTCTGGGGGAATTCTGGGAGTTGAAGTCCCCCCCAAGCTTCCAGTGGCCAAGTTTGAAAAACAACGTGTTAATTGATGGCTTAAAACACACACACACACACACACACATACACTAAGGCATTTGGTTCGGAAGTGGGTGCTTTAATGAGAAGCTGCGACCGCAACAGCTCCCTTTATTGGTGCTTGGTGAGACTAGGCTGATGGAGGGGATTATATTGGGGAGGGGGAAAAGGTGTGTGTGGGGGGAGACAGGTTGCCTGGGGCGGTCACAGGTGCCAGGGGAGCTGGCTCATGAAAGCAGCTGCCTTTTAATTATTTTTTTAAAAAAGTTGCTAGCATCCTCTCCCAGAAACCTCCTGACTTTGAAAGCAGCGGTTGCGTCCCCGGGATTGTGACACTGGAGGAAGACAACAGTGAGAGCCTCCCTTATTCCTATATAGGGACCCTAAGTCTCTCTCTCTCTCTCACACACACACACACACACATACAACTGCACCCCAGCTGACCGTGCAACATCCGATCGACCTCCTTTTCCAACATTTTCTTCAGCTCCTCCAGTCTCCCCTCAGTGCTGTTCCCTTAAAGGGGACAAGAAAGAGGGTCCGGTTGGAGTGGGGTGGGCGGCCCATTCCCACGGTCCCTGAACCGAGAAGGAGGACCCCTCCTCCCTTGGCAGAAATCACACCCCTCCTTATGACCCTCCCCAAGAGAAAGCTGGCCCCATCCAACGCCCCCCACGCCAGTGGATTCCATATCCCACCTGGGAAAGTGTAGCCCTAGGGATGGGATGCTACCATAGCTCTGAAAAACACCTGCTAAGTTTCTATTTTTCCTTTTTTTCCTTCCCCGAACATCATCCGTTCTGCTGTGCTGGGAGATTTAGATTCGCTACAAAGCAGGAAATTTGTTGGATTTCTCGCTTTCTAGCTAATCTAAAAGCAGAGCTGAACCTCCCTTAGGACCGAAGCTTCTATTTTTCAGTGCAGACTCAGGTAGCAGATGGCAGAAAGATAGATCTCTGAATGAATCTGTGATTCTGCGAGCAACTCAATCTGCCAGCCTGCTCTGCCTGATCTTGGGTAAAAGTTGCTCTTTTTAAAAAAAAAAAAAAAATATTTACACTATTTACATACAAGCCATGACCAGTCGGTCACATGACCGTCAAGCCGCACCCACCAATTAGGCCACGCCCACAGAACCGGTGGTGAAGAAATTTGAATCCCACCCCTGTGTCGCTGGGGGCGGGGCGGGAGAAGGAAAGGGTGGCGGGGGGGGGGCTTGCATGCTGCTTCTGTCCCCTCCCCCTCCTCTCCCGCTCCTTACTTTTGGTTTTGAGGCTGCTGAGCTGCTGCTTAATCCTCTGAGTAATATTCTCCACGCCTGCCTGAGTTCCTTGGAGACTTTTGCTGAACTGAAAATCTGGAGTAAAGAGAGGAAAGGAGGAAGCAAATCTGAGGGAGTGGGGTGACTGTGCGGCAGGGCTTCGTTTTGGGGGGAGGAAAACCAGGAGGGGAATAAATTCTGCCTCCGCCTCCCAGCATTCATCTAGCTAGCGTCCTCTCAAGCGTGGGAGAGGGTGGAGGGCTCTTTGGAAACTGAAAGAGTATTTGGTGGGCGAGCAAGAAGGAGACAGCAAGGAGCCCGGGGCGTGGCTTAGCTCAACGGCAGTTGGGACAGATTGATTTTCAGGCAGAGAGCAAGAGAGTGGAAGGCTGTTCGGAAACTGAAAGAGTATTTGCTGGGCAAGCAAGAAGGAGACAGCAAGGAGCCCGAGGCGTGGCTTAGCTCAACTGCAGTTGGAACAGTTTTTTTTTTTTTTTAGGCAGAGAGCGAGAGAGTAGAGGGCTGTTTGGAAACTTAAACAGTGTTTGCTGCGTGAGCAAGAAGGAGACAGCAAGGAGCCTGGGCGTGGCTTAGCTCAACTGTTCTGTACTAAAGCTGGTTGGCTGCTATGAAACTGAAACTCCTCTCCTCTGCTTGTGTTTTGCCTTTGGAAGAGATTTCTTTTCAGGTGGGGAGTAGAACTCCTTAGCATCAGAGCATAACAACAACAACAACAATAATAATGATAATAATAATAATAAATATAGGAAATACTAATGCTCTGATGGTCATTTAGAAAAATCCTTTGTTAGTGAGCCTGTGCTGGTTAAACAGTATATATATATATAGTTGGGAATGGGAGCTGTCCCCTTAAGGGAATGCTTCACGGGAAATGTAGTTAATGCCTCATGGGAGATGTAGTTCATGTCATGTGGTCACCTCTGTAATCCTGATTGGTCACTGAATTGACTTTGTTCACTCACGCCTGGACCCAGCAGCGTGTTGGAGCTTCCTTTGCGGTATCATTATGGGATGAAGATAACCATATTTTCACACTATGAAGTCATCTATGCAAAGATCCGGACGTTAGATGAATCTCGACGTAACCGTGAGTTATACCTTGAGGATGCCTTATGATCCAACCAAGAAACGTTGTATGGAAGCCTCGGTAGAGTTTATCTAACTGTTTTTGTATTCAGCAATTTAAAAACAGAACAGAGGCCCCTAGAAGCTAAGAGGAACATCCGTGCCCAATTTCAAGTCCGTAGGCTTGACGGTTCTGGAGATTTTATGATGATGCATTTCACTCTTATACAGAGAGATTCCTACAACACCTGAAACCCAGGTTAAACAAAACAACAACCCACAGCAGTTGTTTGAATATATTGCCATCCCATAGGTGACTGCAATTTGGGCTTCCCACATGGACCAATCTACGTTTTCCTTCTTCAAATCCACTGTCAATTAGGACGGAAACTACGGGTTCGATTATGATTGTAATTCAAGGACTACTTATAGGTGGGGTTGGACTAGATGATGTGCTTTGGCCGATTCCTACAACACCCAATACTCAGATTAAAACCCAAAACACAACGATTGTCTCCGTTGAGAACCATCCCAGCAGCTTTGGGGTTTTCACATGGACCAACCCACATTCCTCTTGTCCCGTTGACTTCCTGCCTTGCGACACTCCTTCTCCCACTTCCCCTCCTCCCTTAGGGCCTTTCCCAAGCCAGGTGTCTTGGCTTCGTCCTCACCTTGAATGCCCAGGATGCTGACCGAGAGGATGAGCGCACCGCTGAACACCATTAAGACCAGAAGGAGCCGGCTGGTGGAACAGAAACGTTGCAGGAGCGGCTTCGACAATGGGAAGTCTGTGCGGGAAGAGAAGGTTGTCCTGAAGACACAACACACACACACACCTACCCATCCTTCGAGGATCAAAAATGGACATTTGCAGGGTGGGTGTGTGGGTTGGGGTCAGAGGAACAAGGTGCGAGAATCTCTAAGACGTCCTGCCACCCTGGGTTCCACCCCACCAACGGGTGGTGAAATGCTTCCAGCTCGCCGAGTTTCGTGCCGATGATCAGCTTATCCTGTCCTTTTATTTCCCCCAATTTTTTATTTTTTATTTCAATCTACATATAACAACGATACATTAACAGCGTGGCATCCGTATATCATACATCTCTGCTTGCCTTCTACTCCTATTCGTTCATACTTCTTCAATATTTATTTTCAACCTTACTCTCTCCAAACGCCCACCGCCCTCTCAATTAAAACGGCACCTGATAATTCCATGATTCAATTTTCTCCCCGTTTTCATTGTATTTATTTTTTAAATGAAAAGTTCCCATTTGGCAAGCCACGTGGTTCCAGGTTTCGCCTCTCGATGCAAACATGACTATGGTTACCTATTCATTTTATTTGCTTAATTTCCTATTGCATCACCCTTGTCATTATTAAATATTAAGCTCATCTTATCCAGTCCCCGTTCATGTTTTCGTATCTTATTTTACAATATTAGCTAAAATCCTCGCCTCAGTTCTAGTTTCCTGTCCTGCTTTGTAGCTCATTTCAATCGCGCCATGTAGCTGATTTATCTCGCCAAACCAATCGTGAAACCGGCGGACTCCCCCACCCACGCCCCACTGCCCCCACCCCCACGGTGTAGGATTCGAATCTGCTTCCGAGTACCTTTTTCGAAGTGCGTTTCGTACTCCTTCTCAACATTGGCCGGCTGGTAGTTCTCGTACGTCTCGGACGGCATGGGGGCCTCGGAAGCGTCCATGCTGGGAGAAAGGGGCAGAAGTGGGTCGGTGGATGGGAGGGAGGGTGGGTGGGAGAAATTGTAGTGGGGGTGGGACAGGCAGATCATCAGACTTGGAAGGGACCTTGGAGGTCATCCAGTCCAACCCCATACAGAATAGAATAATAGAATAGAATGTAGAATAGAACAGAATAGAAATAAGAATAGAATATAGAAATAAGAATAGAATAGAATAGAATAGAATAGAATAGAATAGAATAGAATAGAATAGAATAGAATAGAATAGAATAGGTAACAGATAATCAGAGTTGGAAGGGACCTTGTAGGTCATCTAGTCCAACCGCCCCACCCTCAAATACTGGAAGACTGTTCTCCTATCCTCCTGCCCTGGTCCTTTTGTTCATGAAAATCAGATTAAAGTTAGATTAACAGAGTTGGAAGGGACCTTGGAGGTCATCTAGTCCAACCCCGCCCCTCAAATATTGGAAGATAGCTCTCCTGTCTCCCCTGGTCCTTCTCTTCCGTAGACTAGTCAGGCCCAGTTCCTGCAACCGTTCATCAAATGTTTTAGTTTCCAGTCCCCTCATCATCCTGGTTGCTCTTCTCTGCACTTTTTCTAGAGCGTCAACAATCTTTTTTTACAGTGCGGTGACCAAAACTGGATGCAGTACTCCAGGGGTGGCCTTACTAAGGCTTTACAGAGGGGTATTAGTACTTGATCTAGATTGTATCCTTCTGTTAATACAACTTAGGATTGCATTAACTTTTTTGGCTGCAGCTGCACATGGCTGGCTCCTCTTTAGCTGGTTGTCCACTAAGACTCCCAAGATCCCTCTCACTGTCCCTGCTATTGAGCCTGGTTTCACCCAGTCTATATGTGTCCTTTTGGTTTTTCTTGCCTCAGTGTAGGACTTTACTTTTCTCTACATCGAATTTCATTTTGTTAGATACGGTCCAGGGTTCAAGTCTGTCAAGATCCCTCTGGATCTTGAGCTCATCTTCTTGGGTGTTGGCTATTCCTGCCAGCTCAGTATCATCTGCAAATGTGGTCAGTTCCCCTTCTATTCCCTCCTCTAAGTCGTTAATGAAGATATTGAGGAGTCCTGGGCCCAAGAGGCAACCTTGTGGCACCCCACTGCTTACTTCCCTCCATGTAGACTTAGACCCATTAAGGACTACTCGTTGAGTAGGGTTTGCCAGCCAGTTGCGAGTCCATCTAGTGGTGGTGCTATCTGTTCCACCTTTTTCTAGCTTACTAAGAAGTAGGTTGTGGTCTACTTTGTCGAATGCCTTGCTGAAATCTAAATATGTTATGTCCACAGTACTAACTAGTGCATACAAAACATTTGCTTGACCAATACTTGAATACAACTCATCAGTCTGGAACCCGCATTATGTATCTGATATTAACGCAGTTGAGAAAGTCCAGAAATATTTCACAAGAAGAGTTCTCCACTCCTCTACTCGTTGCAGAAGACCTTATGCCACCAGACTCGAAATTCTAGACCTAGAAAACCTTGAATTACACCGTCTTCCCCCACCCCCCGAAAGAAGAGGAAGGCAGGACAACCGAATTTAGAATAACAAGAGTGGGAAGGGACCTTGGAGGTCATTTAGTCCAACCCCGCACAGGACCGGAAGCAACGGGGTGGGGGGGGGAAGGGAAGCAACTGGAACTAAGGAGAAACTTCCTAACAGGGAGGAGAATTAACCCGTGGAACTGCTGGCCACCAGAAAGTATGGGCTGCTGCTTCCATCCGGGGAGGCTTTTAGGAAGAGATCGGGCCTCCATTTCTCCAGAGCCTCCTGCTTCAGCAGGGGGTTGGACTACATGACCTCCAAGGTCCCTTCCGACTCCGTGATTCCGTGATTCGCCCCGCGGTGCGTCTCTCTTTGGGACTCGGGGATTGGGGGGGGAGGGGGAGGAAGGCCCTGACCACATCCTGGCTACTCACTTGACCACGGAAGTTGCCATGGTGCCCCGTTCCCACTTCTCTTTCCTCCGTGGCACCTGCAGGCCACACCTGCCAACCGTGGTTAGGCGACTGTCCCGGGCAAAGTTTGGGCCCAGCAACGGTTCGGCACTATAAGCTTCTCCGAAAGTAGGACTGGCCTCAGCAGGAGGGACCAGCCTGCAGGAATAAGCAATGGGGCCACGTTTGTCCTTCCCTCTCCCCACGGGACCTTTGCTCTGTCAATATTATTTCGTTCCAGTGTGTACAATTTGCCAAAATTAAAAAATAAACACACACTGTAAATTGGAAGCAGCTCGGTGTTTCACAACCTTTCGTGGCTTGAAGTTGGCTGGACTTCAACTCCCAGAATTCCCCCAGCCAGAATTCCGGGAGTGGAAATCCACCCATCTTCAAGTGGCAAAGGTTGAGAAAGATCCCCTTAGAAGTGGGGGCATTAGGAAAGGCAGGATAGAAGGGAGGGGAGGAAGGGAGGAGAGAGAAAGGAAGGGAAGGGAAGTGAAGGAATAAAAAAGGAAGGAAGGAAGGAAGGAAGGAAGGAAGGAAGGAAGGAAGGAAGGAAGGAAGGAAAGAAGGAAGGACGGAGAGAGAAAGGAAAGAAAGAAGGAAGGAAGGAAGATAGGAAGGAGAGAGAAAAGGAAAGAAGGAAGGAAGATAGAAAGGAAGGAAGGAATGAGAGGGAAAGGAAAAAAGGAAGGAAGGAAAGAGAGAGAAAAGAAAGAAAGAAGGAAGGACAGAGAGAAAAAGGAAAGAAGGAAGGAAGGAAGATAGGAAGGAAGGAATGAGAGGGGAAGAAGGAAGGAAGGAAAGAGAAAAAGGAAAGGAAGAAAGAAGGAATGAGGGGAGGAAGGAGACAGAAAGGAAAGAAGGAAGGAAGGAGAGACAGGAAAGAAAGGAAGATAGGAAGGAAGAAAAGAAGGAAGGAAGGCAAGAAGGAGAGAAAGGAAAGAAGGAAGGAAGATAGGAATGATGGATGGAAGGAAGGAAGGTAGAAAGGAAGGGAGGAATAAACCTCAAAGATTTCCAGAATTGGAAGCTCACCAGGATAGAATTGGGAGTAAACAGCTAAAGAGCTTCTGCTCCCATAATCCCCGGCTCCCGGCACCCATGCTTGCCAGGGTGGTGGCCAAAACAAGTCCAGATGCCAGCTGAAAACCTGCCATTGAAGCTCGGCCATCTTGACTCTTTGGACCAGGCTTGGTGGACGCCCCTGGCTGAGGACAATGGGAGCTGGAGTCCTGCAGGCCCACCGGGAGCGAAGCGCAATTATGCACTAAGGTCGGGGGTGGGGTGGGGATGTCTCCAAACGTGGCCCCTTTAAGACTTGTTAAGACTTCAACTCCCAGAATTCCCCAGCCAGCTGTCCCTGTCCTATTATGACCTATTGACTTCAACTCCCAGAATTCCTCAAGCCAGCATGGCCTCCTGGGGAATTCTGGGGGTTGAAGTCCACACGTCTTAAAGGGGCCACATTTGGAGACACCCCCCCCACAACCTCTGGCTGGTTGAGGACTGAGGCTACCCTGCAAACTCCCTCTTCAATGTCCTGCTTCAGCACAGGGTGCAAGCGAGGGCAGTGAAGTTGGCTTAGCAAACGATGATTTGGTTACCACACAATGTAAAAAAAGAAGAGACTGGACTGCCATTTGTCAGAAAGGGTATAGAATCTCCTGCTTGGGTGATGGGTTGGACTAGATGACCTCCAAGGTACCTTCCAACTTTGCTAATCTGACTTTCATCTGATTGTAATGAACGAAAGGACCAGGGAGACAGGAGAGCAGTCTTCCAATATTTGAGGGCAGGGTGGGTGGGGTTGGACTAGATGACCTCCAAGGTCCCTTCCAACTCTGTCCATCTGACTTTAATCTGATTGTAATGAACAAAAGGACCAGGGGAGACAGGAGAGCATCTTCCAATATTTGAGGTCGGGGGGGGTTGGACTAGATGACCTACAAGGTCCCTTCCAACTCTGTTAATCTGACTTTCATCTGATTTTAAGGAACAAAAGGACCAGGGGAGACAGGAGAGCAGCCTTCCAATAGTTGAGGGCAGGGGGTTGGACTAGATGACCTACAAGGTCCCTTCCCACCCTGTTAAATTCATCTAATCAATGGGTTGGTCCGGAAGGAAAGCCCCCCCAGGGCTCAAAACTCACCTTTTAATGTCCGCAGTGGAGGTGGCTGCTCCCGAGTTCGCTGTGGCCCCGGGGCTCTTCTTCATCGTGGACCCTGAGCAAGGGAGCACCGGTCGGTTTCCGGGAGAAGCTGTTGAAGAGGAGATTGTGATGGAAGGTGACGGGGGGTTTGTTCCTCTTTCTCGCTTTCGTTCCAAATATTCGGGGCTCTGAGGAAGTTCCTCCTCCCTCCTGACTGGGGTGGGGGAGGAGAAGAGGGGGGGAAGGGGAGGGGAGACAAATTCCTGGGCACTTTCACTTCCTCTTCCATTCTCCAAAATCCCCGTCAATCATTTTTCCTGGAACTCCTGGACGATTTCGGGATGAAGTGGGAGGGAGAGTCCTCCTCGTGCGAACGCTCGCTTAGCAACCAACCTTGCAAGAGACCCCGGGAGCCCTACGTCTGTGCGGGAGACCCAAAACATAGGTGGCAGCTTAAGGGAGAACGTTGGCAAAGCCGATTTTGGCCCCCAACACCACCCCCAATTGGGACGGCTTGCCTCCTCGCCGCCCGCCGTTAAGTGAATCATTGCACTTATTCGGTCACAACGCGGCGGGGAAAGGGATCGTGGCAGCCGTCGTAAGGGCGAATCAGCCGCCAAGCACCTGAATGGACCAGGGGGGTGCTACCAGGGGTCAGACGTGTGTGACATGGTCCTTAGTAGTGGGATTCTGACTTAGTCGATATTGGTTCGGTGGGGTTTGGGTGCACACGCGCGCATCCATAATGTGCACATCCCTAACAAGCCAGAAAGCTGAGAGGTTGAGGAAACGAAAAGCTAGGTGTGACCCAACCACCCCTATTGGTCTTTTATCCTCTCAGCTGATCCTGGAGGGTTGTTTATTTTACTACCGGTTCAAGTGAACCGGTCCGAACCGGTAGCTTTTTGGCCTTTTATCCTCTCAGCTGATTCTGGAAGGGTTTTTTTTTTACTACCGGTTCAGCTGAACCAGTCCAAACCAGTAGCTTTTTGGCCTTTTATCCCCTCAGCTGATGTGGAGGGGTTTTTTTTACTACCAGCTCAGCTGAACCAGTCCGAATCGGTAGCTTTTTGGCCTTTTAACCTCTCAGCTGATCCTGGAGGGTTTTTTTTTTTTACTACTGGTTCAGCTGAACTGGTGCAAATCACTAATGGTCATAAGTGCCATTGTAACTTTCATTAAGTCATCAAATGAACTGTTGTAAGTCAAGGACTCCCTTGAAACTACTTACAACCTGGATTTAAAGTTGTGACGGGCTGGCCACTCCACTATGCCCCTGAATTTATGTCATCGCATTGTGGGCCCTTGGCAACCAGATTGTATTTGTGGACATTTGCAGCATTCCTCAGTCGTGCAACTGGGGTTTATGATTTGCACCCCCTAACAGCCGTGCCCATAGTAACTCCTTTGCTAAATCATAATATCGTCCCATATTATTTTGAATGCTTTCAGGCGTAGTTTATCCACTGCATTCCCATCCTCTACTAAAGTGGGTGCCATTTTCTTTAAAAACAACGACAACACGGGAGCATTAATCTTTTTCTCTATTATTATTATTATTATTATTATTATTATTATTATTATTCCATCTTCACTGGAACAGCGTGCCGTCTGGGCACACAAATACCTTTGTTGAACCGTCATCCAAATTTGCAGCATCATTCATTACATTGGTATTAATTCTAACAGCATGAAAGGAATAATATTCAACCTGCCGATCATAATATCTTCTTAATTTTGTTTTTCCTGCTTCTAACTTCCAGTTTTGTTGTTTAACCCATCGATAAAATAAATCCCGTGTCGTATAGTATACCGTTTGCTCTTTCTCCTTAATTGCCAACGTTCGTCTATTCATTTCTGCGCATTCTAATATTTTCCTAACCACATTCTCATCTCTAGGTATCTCTTCACTTTTCCAGCTTTGCGCAAATACAATTCTCGTTAATATGTGAATAACTAAATATGCATTTCCCTTACTATATTTTTTGGGGGGGGATAGAAATATTTCTGGCTTTAAATCAATAGGCTGCTTTATCGTATTTTTTTTCCAGCCATGTATTTATACGGAATAACAGGAGTGTTAATCCTGATGAAACCTTTCAGATTCCAATAATAAATGAATTGGGGTTTTCTACCCCCCCCAGAAACCAGTAGCTTATTATTTTTTTGTCCAGAATTTGCCAGTTATTAGACTGCTGATTTCGTTGCCCAGAAATTTCTCCATTATTCCAGGAGTTTTATCACTTTACCTGTCTCGATGAGTAGAGATAAAGAGAGATCTTAAGTTCAGCTTTATTACCGCTCAAATATGAGAGATATGGGAGATCAAAATGGATTTGGATCAATCCGTCGTTTCTTTGCTACTTCGGAACATTTTTCTGTTTTCACCAAGCAGCTGTCTGATTTTTTCTCTCTTTTCTCTCGCTCTCTCTCTCCCTCTCTTTCTCTCTCTCTCTTTCTCCTCTCTCTTCCCCTCTCTCTTCCTCTCTTTTCTCTCTCTTTCTCTCTCTCTCCCCCCTCTCTCTCTCTCTCTCTTCCCCTCTCTCTTTCTCTCTCTCTCTCTCCCTCTCTCTCTCTCCTCTCTCTTTCTCTTCCTCTTTCTCTCTCTCTCTCCCTCTCTCTCTTCCTCTCTCTTTCTCTTCTCTTTCTCTCTCTCTCTCTCCTCCCTCTCTCTCTTCCTCTCTCTTTCTCTTCCTCTTTCTCTCTCTCTTTCTCCCTCTCTCTCTCCCCTCTCTCTTCTCTCTCTCTCTTCCTCTCTCTCTCTCTCTCTTTCTCCTCTCTCTCTTCCCCTCTCTCTTCCTCTCTTCCTCTTCCTCTCTCTCTCTCTCTCTTTCTCTCTCTCTCTCTCTCTCCCTCCCTCCCTCTCTCTCTCTCTCTCTTATTCCCAACATATAAGAGCCCTTTCATGTTTTCGCTGGCATCTTTTGCCAAGTTCTGCTGCTGTGAGCCTGGGCAGCCTGAGCTCTCCTTCTTCCTCTCCTTCTTTTTTGTTCATTGGCGTTTTAATCCTGCAAAAGATTTAAAAAGTCTTTTAGCTTTAAAGTTCTTGCAAAATATTTCAAGTCGTTTTAGGTTTAAAAAATCCTGAAAAAGATTTCAAGTCAGCTTTAACAGGAACATCTGGAGGAAGGAAGCATAAATATAACATCGAGGCAGCATTTTCTTCAATCCCGGGGTTACTGAGTGCACAAGAACTACGCTTGATGGTCAGGAAAGCGTCACACCGCCT
Organism: Pseudonaja textilis; assembly: GCF_049901715.1. NCBI lineage: Eukaryota > Metazoa > Chordata > Lepidosauria > Squamata > Elapidae > Pseudonaja > Pseudonaja textilis. The sequence continues at coordinate 125,858,710 of NC_142008.1, read as the reverse complement.
CGGCCAACCGTCGCCAAAACTTTCGTTCCGATTCACGAAAAGCAGAAACCAAACCACCACAACTGTTGTCGCACCCCCCACCCAAACAAATTGGCAACGCTGAACAAAAGTAAAATTTTGCTGCCCTTTTGAAGTTTCCAAGGCTTGGGGCTTCGCAGATAATCAGAATTGGAAGGGACCTTGGAGGTCATCTAGTCCAACCCACCCCCCGTATATTTTCCAGGAGAAGATTACACTGAGAGGGAGAAATGAAGAGAGTTACAAGGTGGATGATCTTTAAATAAATAAATAAGTAAGTAAAATGAAAAATAGTGGGAGATGAGGAGAGAGAGAGGGGAGAAGGGGCAGATAGGGAGGAAGTCGAGGAGGGTAGGGGAGAGATGAGGGGGTGGGGGAGGTAAAAGGAAGAAGAGGGAGGGGGAGAGAAATAGGGGAGGGAGAAGGGGTCATTGCCCCCTTTCCTCCCATCGCCCTCCACACCTTGGGCTGTAGAAACTTGGAGACCCTCCCCCAATTGGAAAGGAGGGGGGCGGGCAAAAAAAAGTCAGAAAATAAAATACAGGCTGAATAGTCAAGACTTTGTTGATGATCCAAACTCCGTCGAGGACCTTGGAGTAACTCATCTCTAATGACCTAAGCGCAAAAGCCCACGGTAACGACAGAGCCCAAAAGGCATTAAGAGTTGTTAACCTAATCCTACGTAGCTTTTTCTCCGGTAATATCACACTACTAACTAGATCCTACAAAACATTTGCTAGCCCAATACGCGAATACAGCTCATCAGCCTGGAACCCACATTACGTATCTGATATTAGCACAGTTGAGAAAATCCAGAAATATTTCACAAGGGGGGGTGGGGGGGCGTTGGCTTCAAAAAATTTAGCAACCGGTTCTCGGCTGGGTGGGCCTGGCCGTGGTAGGTATGGCCTACTCGACCTCCTGCACCACGGCAAGGGAGGGGGGTGTATATTTATTTATTTAATTAATTTGTCAAGTGATTATAAGATAACAGGTATAAGTATAAACATAGTTATGAATACATGAAATGGGTACATATAAGAAAAACTATGGACCTCACCCCTTTCCTAAGAGGTCCGTAGGGGGCGTGCATAAGCGCACCAACGTGCCCACCGTCCCTGTCCTATGGTTTCTTTTATATTTTCTTATATGTACCCATTTCATGTATTCATAACTATGTTTATATTTATACCAATTATATTGTAAGCAATTGACAAATCAAATAAATAAATAAAAATAAATAAAAATAAGCGGCTGGTGGTGGTGCTGCCGCCGCTGCGGTGTCCGCTCCGCCCCGGGGAGGAGTTGCGAGTGGCACCCCGTCCCGCTGGGCCAGCCCCGCAGAGGCAGCCGAGGGCGACCCCTGCTGGGCAGAAGGAGGGAACCCTCAGGTGGCGGGGGAAGGGCTCTCCTTGCACACGCACGGCCCTTGCACGCGCACCAGACACGCGCACAAGCACAGGCGCACAAGCACAGAAGCCCACACACAAACACACAAGCACACAAACATTTCAAACACACAAGCACAGAAGCCCACCCACAAGCACACCCACAAGTGCACAAGCACACAAACCCACAAGCACACAAACACACAAGCACACACACAAGAACACAAGCACAGAAACACACAACTACACAAACACACAAACACACAAGCACAGAAGCACACCCACAAGTACACAAGCACACAAACACACAAGCACACAAACACACAAGCACACACACAAGAACACAAGCACATTAATACACACACACACAAGTACACAACTACACAACTACACAAACACACAAGCACACAAGCACACACACAAGTACACAAGCACATTAATACACACACACACAAGTACACAAGCACAGAAACACACAAGCACACAAGCACATAAATACACACACACAAGTACACAAGCACAGAAACACACAAGCACACAAACACAAAAGCGCACAAGCATACAAGCACACAAGCACAGAAACACACAAGCACACAAGCACACAAAAATAAACACACAAGCACACAAACACAAACACCCAAGGACATACATAACCACACAAGCCCACACCCAAACAGGCAAACACAAGCCCACAAACACACACAAGCAAGCACACAAGCACCGAAGCCCACAAACACTCAAGCACAGAAACAAACAAGCACACAAGCACATAAATACACACACACACACAAGTACACAAGCACACAAACACACAAGCACACAAACACAAACACACAAGGACATACATAACCACACAAGCACACACCCAAACAGGCAAACACAAGCCCACAAACACACACAAACAAGCACAGACGCCCCAAGCCCACAAACCCTCAACACACAAGCACACAAGCAAACGCACAAGCCAGCCTGCGGACCGTTCCCACGTGCGGCTCCCGGGTTAGAGGCTTGCTGCGGGGGGCGGGCGGGACCTGCCTCCCCTCTCCTTCCCCAACGGGCTTTTCCCCCTCCGGCCAAACCTGCCTCTCACCTGGACGGCAGGTAGGAGCGTCTGGCGTCGCCTTTAATCTGAAGCCCCTTAAGTGCTTCTTCCCGTCGCTCTCCAGGCCTTGAAGTCCCGCGGGGAGCATGGGAAATCGCGTGGGAAAGGGGTCCAGAAGAGGAATTGGTTACCCCACCTCCCAAGAAAGTGGCGTCCCAGAGCGGTGGCCTAGAGGTGGAGCTCTCACCTGACAATCAGGAGGCTCGTGAGTTCGATCCTAGGTAGAGGCTAATATTGAGAATAATGGGCTCCCCTGCTGGGCAGGGGGTTGGGCTAGATGACCTCCAAAGTTCCTTCCAATTTTATTGTTCTTGTTCCCTCGCTTCGAATGCCCAACTCGGGGGAAACAGGAGGGATGGCCATGGGATTTCCTCATGGTCTCCTTTCCAAACCTCAATCTTAGGTTGTTTTTTTCCCCTGGGTCACAGGTGCAAAACTCATAAGCGGCCTTGCTGGGATTTCTGGCTCACACAGAGTGCTTTTCTCTCCCCCAGGAATCGGTTCAAAAGTATTTAAAGTTTATTATGGACGGACATAAAAATAATATCTTGAACTATCGGTGAAATAAATAATGAACAATTCTAATTACGTATGAATATGTGTCTATGTGTCTATGAATATATAAATAAATATATTTATTTGCTACGTGTAACAAATACGATTTAAAATTACTTTATTGTATTCAAATGCATGCCATGCAGAATAGGGTGACTGACATAAAAATAATGGATTGAAATATTGAATAATCAAATCACAAAGGATTATAAGTTGAACAAGCAAATCATGGAAGATTTTTCATTGAACGTAAATGTTTTATGTATTATGATTATAATTGTATAAGCTTGTCAAATGGAACAAATGTGATGAATATTATTTTATTTCGACGACACTCTGGTACCTCACTGTTCAGGCATTTATACGTTTGTAAGGAAAATAAAAAACTTAAAAGGAAAAAAAAAAGGATTTAAACTTCTGAACAAACCGAGATCGGAAGCTGGACTGTCGACGCGTCTATAAAACCCACAAAATTTCCCTTCAAGCCAACTCAGCTCTGGGTGTTTCCTTGGCAAAAGGAAGTACGAGGATTTGGACTGGGTTCGTCAAGGATACCTGCCTCGTACTATCATATGTGGTGGAGATGCCCAAAAGCAATATATATATATATATATTGTATATACAGGATATATATTGGATTTTCCATGTGGTTGGGAAAAAATGATAATGCAACATATAGATTTAAAACCAGAAATATTTATTTAAAAAAATATTTTAGTGTACCGTTTCCTTTATTATACATCACATTTCCAGTTTTACAACTGGTTATATCAAGTCCTTTTTCAGATATATTATACACCCTGGTTATCACTATAATTCTCATAGTTATACATACAGTCTCTTTTAAATATACAGCGTTGTACATCATCATTATATTTCCATTATTTGGAAAAATCCTTTCTTAGTGAGCCCCTAGAAGCCGAAGATACGGGCCCAATTTTACAGTTCTGGAGATTTTGTGATGATGTGCGAGGGGCCTTTCGCTTTTATATAGATAGATTATAAAAAAGAAGTGCAAGGTTTTGGATTGATTTCCTTCAACCTTTTCCTTCAAAGCCCTGAGATTTCCTTGTGGTCTCCTTTCCAAGTACCAATCTTAGCTTCCCCCACCAAGGCCGGCTTGAACAAAGGTGCAAAACTTGAGGATGTGACCGATTGGCCCCAAATAAAACTTTTATAGAGAGGCAGCCTGGCTTTTATCAGGAATTGACACTCACCCACACCCTTTTATAACCTTTAAAATAAAAATTAAAGGGAGGTTTTAAAAGTGTGAAGATTTCTGGACCACTAGTTTCGTTCCTTGGAGGGCCCTGACTGACCGGCCTCGGGGGGGTCAAGGAGAAGGATGACCACACAAGAGCTCGGCTCCGTCAGAGGGACCAAGATTTCCCAACAAGAGACTATCTTACCTGAATTATTTGGGATTCTTATCTGTTCATAATTATGATTAATAATTATTGATCACTATTATAAGCCGATTGAAATTTGTTTCTTTAGCTTCCCAGGACAATCACTCAGTGTTGTATCCTATGATTTAGGATGAATGTATTTTTAGGATGACTTATGATTCTGATTTATCACTTTTAGCTTTCACGTACACTGAGAGTTTGTGCACAGAAGACAAATTCCAGGTGTGTCCAATCATACCAGGAGACGGGGAGTTCTAGTCCCGCCTTAGGCACGAAAGCCAGCTGGGTGACTTTGGGCCAATCACCAGGAGAAGGGGAGTTCTAGTCCCGCCTTAGGCACAAAACTCAGTTGGGGGACTTTGATCTACTCACCAGGAGACGGTGAGTTCTAGTCCTGCCTTAGGCACAAAACTCAGTTGGGGACTTTGAGCTACTCACCAAGAGACGGTGAGTTCTAGTCCTGCCTTAGGCACAAAAGCCAGCTGGGTGCCTTGGAACTTGAAAGATTAGCAACATTAACTGGCCAAACGCATAGCCAGATTTTGAGAAACACTGGTGGACTTATGAGTCCATTGTCTATGGCTGTGTCTATACCTAAGTGGGCCATGTGAGGGCGCTGTTGTTCCAGAAATAGTGGAACAGAACAGCAGAGTTGGAAGGCACCCTGGAGGTTGTCTAGTCCAACCCCCTGCTCAGGCAGGAAACCATCTAATATTTCAGATAAATGGCTCTCCAGTCTCTTCTTAAAAACCTCCTGCGATGAAGCACCCACAACTTCTGGTGGCAAGCAGGTCCCCGGCTTAATTTTCCTCACTATCAGGAAGTTTATCCTGAATTCCAGGTCGCTTCTCCTCCTGCCTTTGGGTGCTTTGGAGGATAACTTGACCGTCTCCTCTTTTGGGGGGCTGCCCCTCAAATATTGGAAGATGCCATCATGTCCCCTTCAGTCCTTCTTCTCATTAAATTGAATCCATCCAATTTCTGCAACCGTGCTTCGTAAATTTTATTCTCCAGTCCTCTAATCCCTCTTTCTTGCTCTTCTCGGCACTCTTTCCAGAGTCTCGGCCTCTTTTATTTTATATCTTATGGCGATGTAAAAAAAAAAAAAACAACCAAGGGTTTCGAATCCCCATTTCTGTGAGTCAGGCAGCGTCCCACCCAGCTGCTCTTCCAATTATGTGTGTATGTTTTATTTTATTTTTATTATCATTATTATTAACTTTATTAGAACATTATTATTAATATATACAATGACACATACAGTATTCCAATCAATTACATAATACAAATGTTTATTTTAAGCATGAAAAGTTTAACAGAATACACAAAAAATAAGATTCGTTACTTTGAACAAACCCTTCGTTTTTTCTTATTTTCTTATTTTTGGACTGGTTTTTTTCTTTGTGGTTTCTGATTTTTGGTTGGTTCTGTTATTTGGCGTTACTTCGGGTTCTAGAATAACAGCATCCTCCTCTTCACTGTCTGATAATATGATTGTCTCTTCTTTTTGATTTTTGACTCTAATATGAATATCTCCCACTTAGATAGATAGATAGATGATAGATAGATAGATAGATAGATAGATAGATAGATAGATAGATAGATAGATAGATAGATAGATAGATAGATAGATAGATAGAGATAGATAGATAGATAGATAGACAGATAGACAGAGATAGATGGATAGATAGATAGATAGATAGATAGATAGATAGATAGATAGATAGATAGATAGATAGATAGACAGACAGACAGACGATAGATAGATAGGCAGGCTGGAATAGATAGATAGATAGATAGATAGATAGATAGATAGATAGATAGATAGATAGATAGATAGATAGATAGATAGATAGATAGATAGATAGATAGATAGATAGAGATAGAAAGATAGATAGATAGATAGATAGATAGATAGATAGATAGATAGATAGATAGATAGACAGAAAGATAGAGATGGATGGATAGATGGATAGATAGATAGATAGATAGATAGATAGATAGATAGATAGAGATAGATAGATAGATAGATAGATAGATAGATAGATAGATAGATAGATAGATAGAGCTAGATAAATATATCTATATCTATATTTCTATCTTCTACTGTTAAGAGATTCATCCTGTCCATCTTCCTCTTCCATCTCATTTATTTATGTATGTTTTATTGATTCCACTTATCGACTGCTATCCTTGCCACACAGTAACTATGGACCGCTATGATTAAGAACGATTAGAGTTTGGGTCCCCCATCCCCACTAGCATTCAGTTGCAAAATCACCACCCACACCCTTTTTTTGTGGCAGGGGGGGGGAGATTTTTGCATCCGGTGAGTCAAAGTTCAGGGACTAATCTGCCCGTCTTATCAGTCCAGATATCCTGTTTGTTTTACCTAGGATTAAATAAACGCAATTCCTTTATCTTGCTCTCTCTCCTTCCAATCCCCTGACTCATACATCCAAATTTAGGCTGTGTTGTTTCTCTGCATCATAAAATGTATGGGGATATATGCCTAATTTTGTATTGATCTATTCATTTTGTCATGTTTATGTAGTGTAAATTGCAACATCTCATTTTAATGTATGCTGATTAGTCTACATGCAAAAAATATATATGTCTTCTTCTATATATATAAAAGCGAAATACCCCTCATGCATCATCACAAAATCTCCAAAGTCATAAAGCCTACAAACTTGAAATTGGGCACGTTTGTTCCTCTTGGCTTCTAGGGGCTCACTAAGAAAGGAGTTTTCCAAATGACCACCAGAGCATTAGCATTTCCTATGTTGTTGTTGTTATTGTTGTTATTATTATTAACATGCTCTGATGCTAAGGAGTTCCATTCCTGCTCCCAGCCTGAAAAAAAATCTGGTCCAAATGCAAAACCCAAGCAGAGGAGAGTAGTTTCAGGTTCTGGTTCTGGTTCAGGTTCAGAGCACCAAGCAGCTTTAATACAGAACAGTTGAGCTAAGCCACGCCCAGGCTCCTTGCTGTCTCCTTCTTGCTCACAGAGCAAATACTGTTTCAGTTGCCAAACAGCCCTGAACTCACTCACTGACAGGACGCTAGCCAGATGAATACCAATGGATGTTGTCATAGACAGTGTACTGTCTGGATCATTTTACATATATACATACATACATACATACATACGTGTGTGTGTGTGTGTGTGTGTAAAAGAAGAATGCTATTATATACAAGTAAAGAATATTTTGTGTGTGTGTGTGTGTGTGTGTGTGTGTGTATGTATATATATATTTGTATGTGGATCTTTGGTTATTCGGGTTTTCTCCCACATAAAATTGGAAGTATCTAGTTTAAGAAGCTCCGAGAAGCACAAAGCTGAAGACACAAGCCTGAAGATGATGAATGAGACTTCGTCGAAACATCGCCTAGATACTTCCAATTTTACACGGGAGAAAACCCGAATAACCAAAGATTCACATACAAATATATATATATATTCTTAAGTTTTTGCGGGTACTTACATGTATGGTATTCAGCTTTGTTGGGGTATTTTCCCACGTCATTATAGTTGTGCTTTTAAAGTTGTAGCAATGTTTGGGCAGAATCTCATCTGCCATCATCAGGCTTCTGTATTGGGTTCGTCTGTGAGTCAGACTTTTACAGTTGTTTCAGTTTTAAATTTGGGGCTAGCCTACTGCTGGGCCAGAATGGTTTTTTCTTCATCCTGATTGGTCTTGGTCTGTGTTTATTGGTCTTGGAGTTTGCTGTGTTCTGCTTGATTGGTGTTTCTAATATCTTCTGTCTGTTTTGTGGCTCTTTTTGTCTTGATTGGCTGGCAACATTGTGTTTTCTGTATTGGAGGCTTTTAGTGCAGCTTGGCTCCGAGTAAATGGATGGCTATCATTTGTTAGGAAGCTAGATTTCATCTGGGTGCCTGGTTGGGGTGTGTTTGAGCTGGAGGTATTGGGGGGGATCTGTTTGTGCCCAGGTGTTTGCCTGGCTTGTGGTGTGGAGATTTTTTTGTTTGTGAGTGCAGGCTTCCAAATGATTGACAGTCTGGTGGAATCATCTCTTCTATTCATGCTTTCTAGTCTTCTTTCAATCTCTATGGCTTCTCTGATGATTCTGTGGCTGGGGTTTTCTATCGTGGCTAGGGTTTTGGTGCCGTTGAGCTTGAGCAGTGTATATATATATATATATATATTTGTGATTTTCACGGGTACAGGTATGCAGGTCTTGGCATGTTTGGGTCTTTTCCCATGTAAGATTGAGAATATCTTGGTGACGTTTTGACAAGGTCCCATTCGCCATCTTCAGACTGGTGCTTTCAGCTTCATGTTTGTGCGAGCAAAGTGTGATCGGAGCTGCCATCTCCCTATAAAGACTGGTGGGGAGGTTGGCTGGGTTGTCATTTCTTGATTGGTTGATGGAGTTGATGTTTGCAGATTGGCTGGCTTTTTTGTAAGAACATGTGTGGCTCAGGTATTGGCTGTGTGTCTATCAGCCTCCTGTGTTGTAACGACCTGGGTAATGGGCTGTGTGATGACCTTCTGAGTTCTATTGTTGTGGCATCCTGAGGTTTTCTCGTGTACCCTCCTGAGTTCTGTGATGTGATATCCTGAGCGGATGGCTGTGATGTGACGTTCCGGGTTTTGGTTTGGCTCCGAGTTTGAGGCCTGGATATGTGTTCATGGCATGTGTCCGTTTGCTTGGTTCGGCGGTTGGGGTGTCTGGCAGCTGATGATGCAGTTGTGGTCCAGTTTCTGGACAGTGGTTGTCTTTCGTCTATGGGACGGGTTTGGGTTTGAGTCTGGTGAGGGAGAATGGTGGTGGTGTCATGTGTTGTTTTGGGTCCGGTGTTGGTTTTCATGGCTGGGACTCATTTGTTGATAAGGGTTAGTTTCCAGATATCTGGTAGGCAGGAGGCATCGTCCCATTTATTCATGTTATGGGCGTGTTTCTCTATTTCAATGGTTTCCCTGATTGTTATCTTGCTGAAGTGTTCAATGTTGGATATTAATTTGGTTCCTTCATTAATTTCATGTCCTGTGGCTTTAAGGTGCTGGAAGAGGGAGGAAGTATTTTCTTCTCTTCTGACTGTGTTTTTGTGTTCTGCGATGCGTGCATTTATTCTCCTGTTGGTTTGTCCAATGTATGTGGCTGGGCAATTGTTGCATGATATTTCATAAACTCCTTGGTTTTCTAGCTGGATCTTGTCTTTGGGGTTTCTTAGGATGTTATCTATTTTTTAGTCAGTGCCGAAGGCTGTCCTGATATTGTGTTTGTGGAGAATTTTGCTGATTTTATCTGTGGTGCCTTTGATGTAGGGGAGGAGGGCGATACCGTTGTCTTGTTCTGTGACTTGGTTTTTTGGGGGTATCTCTTTTCAGATTAGGTTGGTGATAGTGTTACTTTGGAATACGTTGGAAATTAATATGTTAGTGAGGGTGTGTAGTTCTGTTCTCAGGTGGTCTTTGTCAGCTAGGCGTTTGGTTCTGGAGTTGAGGGTCTTGGCTACGGAGTTGATCTGTGCAGGGTGATGATGGGATTGTGCGTTTAAGTAGCAGTTGGTGTGTGTTTTCTTCCGGTGGATGGTGTGTCCTAGGGGGCCATTGGGTTTTTTTGTAAATTAGGACATCCAGGAAGGGAAGTTGGTTGTTGGTTTCTGTTTCCATGGTGAATTGTATTTTGGGATGTAGGCTGTTGAGGTGTGTGAGGAAGTTGTCCAGTTTTTCTTTCCTGTGTGGCCAAATTACGAAAGTGTCATCTACATATTTGAGCCAGAGTTTGGGTTTGTGTTCGGATTTGTCTAGAGCATTGGTTTCAAAGTGTTCCGTGTATAGGTTAGCGATGATGGGTAAGAGGGGTGATCCCATGGGTGCTCCTTCTATCTGTTTGTATCTTTGTCCATTGTAGATGAAGTCTGTGTTGGTTAGGCAGTGGTTGGTCAGATCTAGGATGTACTTAGGGAGGTTGTATTTGTTTTGGATGGCTGTCAAGGCTTCTTTGATGGGTACTTGGGTGAAGAGGGATATGACATCAAAGCTCACAAGTAGGTCGCTGGGTTGTAGGTTTTGTTTCTTTATTGTTTCTATGAAGTGGAAAGAGTTTTGTACGTGTGGGGTGTAAATTCTGTGTATTGGGTTTGTCTTTGTCGTGTGTCAGACAAACCCAATACACGAGCCTGATGATGGCAGATGAGATTCTGCCGAAATGTCGCTACAACTTTAAAAGCACAACTACAATGACGTGGGAAAATACCCGAACAAAGCTGAATACCATACACGTAAGTACCCATGAAAACTTAAGAAAACATATATATAAGAATATTATTACATACATACATACATACATACATATAATAATATTCACTTGTATATAATAGCATTCTTCTGACTTCTAATTTCTACTTTTATTATCTAATCATTGGTAACAACAAATCACAAGTTAAAAAAATATCCAGTGTCTTCTTTATCTTTAATGTTAACCTAGTCATTTCCACACAATCTTAATATTTTTTAAAATTATACTATTCCTCTTGAAGGAGTTTTCTCATTTTTCCAAAGGGGTGCAAATACAATTTATGCGGGCATCCAAACATGTATTAAATATATACTCCCTTTATTATAATAATAATAATAATAATTATATTTTTCTGGCAAAGTACCTAAGAAAAATATTTCTGTGGCTTTCAATCGATATGTTGCTTTATCCTTTTCTGTAGCCATGTCTGTATTTTCATCCAAACTTTTATTTTTTGCCTTTGGGCAAGTCCATCACATTGGTACCATTTTCCCCGAAAATAAGACTGGGTCATATATTAATTTTTGCTCCAAAGGATGTATTAGGGCTTATTTTCCGGTTAGGTCTTATTTTGGGAAAAATACGGTACTAAATGCATCTTTATTGTTTGGCTGACAATCTTAAATGGGGCTTATTTTCAGGGTAGGGCTTATATTACGAGCACCATGGAAAATCATGCTAGGGCTTATTTTCAGGGAAATGTGGTGCTAAATGTGTTTGTCTGGCTGGCAAGCTTAACGGGGGCTTATTTATGAGGTAGAGCATTCTGAAAAATGATTCTAGGTCTTATTTTCCAGTTGGATCTTATTTGGGGGGAAACAGGGTAGTATGAACCCAGTATTTGGCTCCATTTCCAACATTTGGTGGACGTGCTTTTAAACATCTTTGCTAATCTTGCTGAGTTCTGCTCATCGGAGCTGGTGAACCTCGGAGAGCACTATGCAATGTCATTTTATTTCAATGCATGCCGATGAGTGTACATTCAAAGTGACAATAATAAAAACAAAAGTTAGTTATTCAAAAATTCTCTCTCTGTCTCCTTAAAAAAAAATCTCCTTTTTTTCCACGAGAGAAGAAACAGCAGAGAATAAACATTTCCTACTCCTTCGGAATTTATTTTGGTTTCTGTTGCCTTGTCTTAGGACTAGGTGGTCCTTGGCTTACAACATCCATTGGGGGTGGAAACTTTTGTTGCTCGGCGAGATGGTGGTTAAAAGAGCCGTGTCTGATTTTGTGGCTTTCCTGCCATGGTTGTTAAGGGAATGATTGAGTGAGTTTGGATTCCCCTGTTGGCTATGCTTGTCGTAAGCTAGTGTTGTGGTTAGCCGGCAGCAGGTGTGGATGGCTGAGGAGAGCGAGGACTCTGAGGAGGGGCCAGGACCATCAGGGAGTGGACTGCTGCCTTCAGAGATTGTGAGGGCTGGCAGCAGCGATAAGGAGGTTCCCGAGGAGCCTGTGCCAAGTGCATGCTTGCAGAAAGAGCAGCTGCAACAGCACGGGTGACTCGGGAGTAAGGCTGCAAGGTAACGGCCCCTCCTTCAAGAAAATAAAAGCCAGCTGTGAAACGTACTTTGCAGGAAGCAAAGACGTTTTGAAACTCAGCCTCGTGGACATTCCAGTTGGTATTTGAAGACTCTCTTGTGTTGTAAACTATTTCTTATCTGTTTTGTTTTTTTAGGCAGCCTTGCAAAAACTTGGCGAGGCTCTTTCTTGTCAGAGCTAATTTGTTGGAAGCATCTGGGAAGAAACAGGATTCTTAGCTGAAATTTTAAAAGATTATACTGCTGCCTTAGTTTTGCGTTTGCTCTCTTGGAACCAGGTTTGGATCAGAACAGCTGGTTGGCTGGGAAGGTCACACAAATGGCAATCACCTGAGGTCATAAGTCATAAGTTGGAGTCTTAAGTCGAAAACTATAGATATAGATAGGTAGATAGATAGGAAGGTAGATAGAGAGATACATGATAGAGAGAGACAGACAGAGAGAGATAGACAGAGAGAGAGATAAATAAGATAGAGATATAGAGACAGAGATGATAGAGAGATGATAGAGAGTAATAATATGTAGACAGAGATAGATAAAGAGAGAGAGAGAAAGAGAGAGAGAGAGACGATAGAGAGATGATATATAGAGATAAATAAATAATATATAGACATTGATAGAGATGATAGATGATAGAGATACCTACAGAGAAATAATGGAGATATAGAGACAAATAAATATAGATATATAGAGAGATGAAAGAGATAGATAGAAATGATAAAGATGATAGATAGAAATGATAAAGATGATAGATAGAAAGATATAAGAGAAACAGAGAGATAAGACAGACAGAAAGAGAGAGAGAAAGGGAGAGATAGATATACACTGCTCCAAAAAAAATAAAGGGAACGCTTAAACAACACAATGTAACTCCAAGTCAATCGCACTTCTGTGAAATCAAACTGTCCACTTAAGTAGCAACACTGATTGACAATCCATGTCACCTGCTGTTGTGCAAATGGAATAGACAACAGGTGGAAAGCAGAGGCAGTTAGCAAGACATACCCCAATAAAGGAGCGGTTCTGCAGGTGGTGACCACAGACCACTTCTCAGTTCCTGTGCTTTCTGGCTGATGGTTTGGTCACTTTTGGATGCTGGCGGTGCTTTCACTCTAGTGGTAGCATGAGACGGAGTCTACAACCCACACAAGTGGCTCAGGTAGTGTAGCTCATCCAGGACGGCACATCAATGCGAGCTGTGGCAAGAAGGACCGCTGTGTCTGTCAGCGTAGTGTCCAGAGCATGGAGGGGCTACCAGGAGACAGGCCAGTACATCAGGAGACGTGGAGGAGGCCGTAGGAGGGCAACAACCCAGCATCAGGACAGCTACCTTCGCCTTTGTGCAAGGAGGGGCAGGAGGAGCACTGCCAGAGCCCTGCAAAATGACCTCCAGCGGGCCACAAATGTGCATGTGGCTGCTCAAACGGTCAGAAACAGACTCCGTGAGGGTGGTATGAGGGCCCGACGTCCACAGGTGGGGGTTGTGCTTACAGCCCAACACCGTGCAGGACGTTTGGCATTTGCCAGAGAACAGCAAGATTGGCAACTTCACCACTGGCGCCCTGTGCTCTTCACAGATGGAAGCAGGTTCACACTGAGCACATGTGACAGACGTGACAGGGTCTGGAGGCACCATGGAGAACGTTCTGCTGCCTGCAACATCCTCCAGCATGACCGGTTTGGCAGTGGGTCAGTAATGGGGTGGGGTGGCATTTCTTTAGGGGGCCGCACAGCCCTCCATGTGCTCGCCAGAGGTAGCCTGACTGCCATTAGGTACCAAGATGAGATCCTCAGACCCCTTGTGAGACCATATGCTGGTGCGCTTGGCCCTGGGTTCCTCCTAATGCACAACAATGCTAGACCTCATGTGGCTGGAGTGTGTCAGCAGTTCCTGCAAGATGAAGGCATTGATGCTATGGACTGGCCCGCCGGTTCCCCAGACCTGAATCCAACTGAGCACATCTGGAACTTCATGTTTCGCTCCATCCACCAATGTCACCTTGCACCACAGACTGTCCAGGAGTTGGGGGATGCTTTAGTCCAGGTGTGGGAGATCTCTCGAGACCATCCGCCACCTCATCAGGAGCATGCCCAGGCGTTGTAGGGAGGTCATACAGGCACGTGGAGGCCACACACACTACTGAGTCTCATTTTGACTTGTTTTAAGGACATGACATCAAAGTTGGATCAGCCTGTAGTGTTTTTTTCCACTTTAATTTTGAGTGTACCTCCACATCCAGACCTCCATGGGTTGCTACATTTGATTTCCATTGATAATTTTTGTGTGATTTTGTTGTCAGCACATTCAACTATGTAAGGAACAAAGTATTTAATAAGAATATTTCATTCATTCAGATCTAGGATGTCTTATTGTCGTGCTCCCTTTATTTTTTTGAGCAGTGTAGATAAATCTCTTCCTATTTTTGAATTTTATTTTCATTATCTAGGGCAGTGTTTGTCAATCTTAGTAAGTTTGTGTGCATTTCAACTCCCAGAATTCCCCAGCCACCACATCAGATTTCCATTTAACTGGGATGTTCAACGTGTTATTAATTTAGCTTGAACAGAATATATGTAGGGTTGAACTGAGAAGGCTCTCGATGCTCTCTGAGCTGGGTGGTTTCCTTGCAGACGTTTCATGACCCAACTAGGGAACATCATCAGTGCTAGAAGGGAGAGGGGTTTGTGGAGAGGAGGAAGGAAGGAAGGAAGCAAAGAAGGAAGGAAGGAAGGAAGGGAGAGGGGTTTGTGGAGTGGAGGAGGAGGAGGGAAGGAAGGAAGGAAGGAAGGAAGGAAGGTGCTTTCGGAGCTGGGTGGTTTCCTTGCAGACATTTCATGACCCAGCTAGGGAACATCATCAGTGCTAGAAGGGAGAGAGGAGTGGGAGTGGGGGGAGGAGGAGAGTGACTGTGGGTTCTTTGTATTCTCCGACCTTGGTTACTTTCTTGCAGACATTTCATGACCCAACTAGGGAATATCATCAGTGCTAGAAAGGAGACGGATTTGGGATGAACGGGGGGAGGAGGAGGAGGACTATGCAGTCCTTGATACTCTCTGAGGACTCCACAATTGAGCTTCTCACAGGTTAATTTTTTACTTTTTGTTAAACTGAAGTCAAGGTATATTATGTCTACTGCATTCCCAACATTTACAAAGAAAATTAGCCCGTGAAAAAAGAAGGGCGGGGGGGTTGAAAGGTCAGTAGGGCCATTTGTTCTCGACGTATCCAAGTTGAACTTCTGCTAAAATTGCAGCCTTGGTTTTTAGGGAGTTTTTCAATTTCATTACAATAAAGTCCACAGCGAGGCGGGTTTTTTTTTTTTTTTGTCCAAAACAAGTCTTATTTATTATATACAAAACAAATACATCAATTGCAAGTCGTACAAATCGTTTAAAAAAAAAAAATAGACAAAACGCACACAGCACCCGAAGGGATGAATGTTTTAAATAAGGCTAGGTTTTACTCTGAGAATCCTTCTTTTCCTAATTCCAATTTGCATTCATCCCTCCAAACTCCTCCCTTCCCACCCTCACACAAGAAAAGGTTAAAAATCCAAGCAAGCAAATGTAACCCAAGGTAAAAAAATTTCTTCTTCTTCTCCAAAATATGATTTTGCAATCAAAGCCGGGAACATATTTATTGGGAGGATTTAAAGGGCGGGGGTTAAAAACGATCCGTATTTTTGAGGGATAGGCTCGAAATCAAAATGGTCCTTCGCTTCACCCAAGGTTTCCCCGGGGAGTCAATGTACATATTTACACAACCCGAGCAATGTTTGAAGTCTCCAACCAGCCTTCCCAAGAGTTAGTTATAGGAGTTTTCGGCTGGGCTGCCCCATGGAAAAGGGAGACCCCTTTCCCTGGGTCAAGAGGGTGTGATTTAGACCGGTTTGGACCGGTTTGGATGAACCGTTGTTAAATTTGTATCTGATTCGCCAAACCAGTATTTGAACCAGCCGGCTGGCCTCGCCCAGCCCCGCTGCTCCCAGCAGTCTTCACACGGCCCGTTTATGATGCAGGTAAATGCACGGGAGCTTGGGGAGGAACGGGCCTTTCAGAAGTCTGGAAATGGGCCCATTTCTGGCTCCTGGTGAGCCTCCAGAGGCCAAGGGAGGCCATTTTCTCCTTCCCGGAGGCCCGAGGGAAGCCTCCGGACTCTGGGGAAGGCAAAAAACAGCCAAACCAGAAGTACCAGTAGGCCATGCCCATCGTGGCCATGCCCACCCAGCAACCGGGCAGCGAACCGGTTGCTGGGATGTTTGAATCCCACCCCTGCCCTGGGTGACGTTGGGAGTGTCAAATTTCCCTGCCCCCCAAAAGATGCCAGTCTTGTCAACATCTGCCAGAGTGTGAATTCTAGGGGGGCAAAAGTAGCAGAGATCCCAAATGCCAAGGTTTTGGGGGAGAACTCCCCCCAATGGTTGGGGGCTTTCTTTAGATCCAACCTTTGTTTAGGGCCACCCAGAGGCTATCTTCTCCTGATGGATCAGTTTATTAAAAGGGTGAGGGGGGTCCCACCCAGGAAACCTCACTATAGCGCTATTCCTCAATCTCATTGCCTCCGAATACACTGGACTCCAAACCCCATAATCCCCTGGGTCCAATGGATTTAACGGGAGTCTTGCATCGCCAATCCTTCCTCGGGCAGCCCGAGAAAAATGCACCAAGGGGTTAACTCCTCCCTTCAGGGCAGATCCCCAATGAAAACATTAAAATATCTCTACTTAAAATAGGATTCCCCATTTCAAAAATAAAATATAATCAACTCATTCAATCGAAGGAATAATAAAACAGGTTAAAAGGAGGAAGGACTCCATGAGAGGGGAATTTAAAAGTCTAAAAATACCCAACTGGGCAGCAAAATCCAGGCTGTTCCAGGCTCGGTGGCCCATGGGTCTTGGCAGTGACCCGGGGCATCTAGACATATTCTCGGCTACTGGGGGGCTTGGAGATGGGCTTTGCCGCAGGATACTGGCGGTTCTTATATCCGGAGGAATCTCCCGGACACGAGCAGGAGAGCATCCCACCCCCCAGCAGCGACAAGGCGGCACCTGCCCAGCCAAGGAAGATGGCAGGGCCAAATTGTACCTGTGGAAGAGAAAGAGACTCCGTGTAAGATAACAAATGAGGGTGTGTGTGTGTGTGTGTTCGGAGAGGTCCCGCCACCCCCTAAGCCCCTCCCCACTTCCCTGTCTCTGCAGCCCCGGAGAAAGAATTTGCTGGGTGCGTGAATTCTAGATGAAAAGGACTCTTCCCTGGAGCAGTTACAGGGTGCTCTCCGGACATCACCTTGCTCCGATGTTTTCCCCACATTCTCTCTTCCTTCCTCGGAAGCAGCAAAACGGGGGGAGCGAGGAAACGCCAGAGGTGGGGTGCAGAAGTAGGGGGGACCCATCTCAAAAGGGACACACTCCAAACAGGAGAACGAATTTGCTGGATGTGTGAATACCACATTTTGAGGGGTGAGGCAAAGTCAGGCGCAGCCACCCCTTTGCCCTGGAATGGGCAGTGGGATGTCTACCACCGCCACCCCGTTCCTCTGGACAACCTACCTTTTATTCAAAGGGGACAGGGGGTTGTAAAAATCTTGTATGATCTGGTGTGCACTCCAGGAACAAGCGACCAGCGAACACAAACCTAAGCGAGTGGAGAATAAAAGGAAAGTCACAAAACGGTTTGATGGCTCTTTTTTTCTTCCTCCACAGAGGTGAGATAAACCTATCTAGTGAATAAATTTGATATTTGGGGTAGTTTGCCATTATGGAGACCAGCAAGGTCTACTTTGGGCTTACAGAAAAAAAAAAAAAGCCAAAATATGTTTGCTACCTGTACAGGAAGTCCTTGACTTGGAAGCAAATTGAGCCCTGGATTTTCTGTTGCTAAGAGTTTTTCACCAAATTTTGTCCCTTTTTGCGATCCTTTTTGGCCCACGGTCATTCAGTGAATCCTGGCAGTCGTTAAGACATTAATGTCAACTAAAAAAAACAACTCCTTCGGTCTTTTTAATTGCCAGCAAAAAGGGATTGTGGGTGGGTGGGGAACAGTGCATTCTTTAAATGCTGCAGATAGTTGCTAAGCAGCCGAAGATGTTGGCGTGCAAGATTATTACTGGAGAGCATGATTGATGACTCTTGGGCTATGGATGTGTCCCATTGGAGAATATACACCCAGGGGGTGGGAGGAAGACCAGGGTCAAAGTGGAAATGATGTGTTTTAGTGTCGGCTGCAACCAGGAAACTCCGAGATATGCGGCTAGAGATTTGTGGTTTGAACGGGGGTGCATGTTGGAGCCTTGACAATTAACACAGTTGTTCAGCAACTCCGGTTTCACCAATGACTGAGAACAGAGAACAGAGCTGGAGATCCCAAAATCGATTGGTAGGAAAACAGGGTGGGGAATTTTCCCGCAGACTTTTTGGGGGATTTTCCCAGGGTCTTTTTTCCACAGGATTTAAAATTAGGAGTTTGTTAGGAATGTAAGTCACCTAACAGCTATTTGGGTTGGACAATATATAAAACCAGGATAGACATTTTAATATTGTCTCTTTAAGTGAATCATAAAAGTGTAATTGGGTGTGGTTTCTCAAACAGCCATAAGATGGAGCCAGAAACCTGGTTTGTCTTAGTCTGAGTCTCAGTCTGAGTGAGAGTGTATCTCTGTTTCCTTCTGTTGGAATTCTTGCCGTTGCTCCATTTTTCCTAATTGACTGATATTTCTGGATTTGATGTAAGTCTGAGACTGAACTGTTTTTGACACTGGGCTTTGTTATTGGATTATCCCTGGACTGAAAACTGACTGAATTAACCTGTGAATGACTTTGGACTGCTTCTTTTGAACTTTGCTTAAACCTTTCTGGAAGTAAAAACCTACATTTACTGTACAGTGTATCTGTGTGCTGTGTGTGTATTATTCAAACACTACTCTCCACTACGTCTCCTGTACGCGCTCATTCTCCTAACGGGGAATTACCTCAACAGAGTTGGTGGTCCCCGAGGTCCAAAAGGTTGGCGACCCCTGAGCTAGAGGATCTCAGGCAATGCTAAATAAAGCCAAGGCAAGGAAGGGCTGCTTCCCTCAATGACGGAAGCAAAAGGTGGCTTGTCTTCATGGGAGCCCCTTTCGGGGTGACCTGCCCATGGGGAACACGGTGACCTTGCGCCAACAGGCTGGGCTCCCTACCCAGGTTGGGAAGAAGGGACAGAAGGAGGATACTCACCCGCCACCAGGAATATGATGCCGCCCGTCATGGCAATGCGGGCTTTGGTGACCTTGTTGTCATCTCCGCAGTGGGTACATTTCATGCCCATGGTGGCGATGCCAATGGCGATCACGCCCAGGACGATGGAGAGGACCATCAGCGCCCGGGTGGCTTGCAAAGCAGCTGCAGGGAGGAGAGGCAGAAACAGAAGGTCAGAGGGGCTCAGCTGCAGCTGGATTTGGGGAGGGGTATAGAAATATAATGCATGGAATGGTGGCCTAGAGGGGGAGCTCTCGCCCCACAGTCAGGAGGCTGTGAGTTCGATCCCAGGGAGAGGCGGATATTTCTTTCTCCGGGCACAATGAGAATAATATCTGCCGAACAAAACTCCGCACTGGTGACAGGTGAGGCATCCGGCCAGTAAAACCCTCAGCTCCATTCAGTCGCCATTCAAATTTGGGGGTCCATTGTGGAGTGGAAATGAGCGGTGCGGTGGCCTAGAGGGGGAGCTCTCGCCCCACAATCAGGAGGCTGGGAGTTCAATCCCAGGGAGAAGCAGATATTCTCCCTCTGGCCACAATGAGAATTATATCCGCCGAACAAAACTCCACACTGGTGACAGGAAAGGCATCCGGCCAGTAAACACTCTGCTAGTTCCAGCTTGCTTCCCTTCCCCCGTTGCTTCCGGTCCTGTGCGGGGTTGGACTACATGACCTCCAAGGTCCCTTCCCACTCTTGTTATTCGAAATTCGGTTGTCCTGCCTTCCTCTTCTTTTGGGGGGTGGGGGAAGACGGTGTAATTCAAGGTTTTCTAGGTCAAGAATTTCGAGTCTGGTGGCATAAGGTCTTCTGCAACGAGTAGAGGAGTGGAGAACTCTTCTTGTGAAATATTTCTAGACTTTCTCAACTGCGTTAATATCAGATACATAATGCGGGTTCCAGACTGATGAGTTGTATTCAAGTATTGGTCTAGCAAATGTTTTGTATGCCCTAGTTAGTACTGTGGACATAACATATTTAGATTTCAGCAAGGCATTCGACAAAGTAGACCACAAGCTACTTCTTAGTAAGCTAGAAAAAGGTGGAACAGATAGCACCACCACTAGATGGACTCGCAACTGGCTGGCAAACCCTACTCAATGAGTAATCCTTAATGGGTCTAAGTCTACCTATCTAGTCCAACCCCCCTCTTCCCAAGTGGGAGACCCTACGCCATTTCTGACACAGGGCAGTCCAGTCTCTTCTTGAAAGCCTCCAGGGATGAAGCTCCCACAACTTCCGAAGGCAACTTCTTCTGTTCCATGGGTGGATTGTTCTCCCTGTCAGAAAGTTTCTCCTTATTTCCAGGTTGAATCTCTCCTTGTTCAGTTTCCATCCATTGTTCCTTGTGTGGCCTACAGAAGCTTTAGAAAATAGCTTGACCCCTTCCTACCTGTGGGAGCCCCTCAAATATTGGAAGACCGCTATCCTGTCTCCCCTGGTCCTTCTCTTCCGTAGACGAGCCAGGCCCAGTTCCTGCAACCGTTCATCGTATGTTTGAGCCTCCAGTCCCCTAAAATCATCCTTGTTGCTCTTCTCTGCACTTTTTCTAGAGTCTCAACCTCTTTTTTTATAATGTGGTGACCAAAACTGGATTCAGGTGTGGCCTTACTAAGGCTTTACAGAGGGGTATTAGTACTTCCCTTGATCTTGACTGTATCCCTGTTAATACAATTTAGGATTGCGTTAGCTTTTTGGGCTGTTGCTGCACACGGCTGGCTCCTCTTTAGCTGGTTCTCCACTAAGACTCCAAGATCCCTCTCCCAGTTCCTGCTATTGAGCCTGGTTTCTCCTATATGCCCATATGTGTCCTTTGGGTTTTTCTTGCCTAAGTGTAGGACTTCCCTTTTCTCTACATTGAATTTTGTTATATACGGCTGTCTTCTAGTCTGTCAAATCCCTCTGGATGTTGAGCCTATCTTCTTGGGTGTTGGCTATTCCTACCAGCTTAGTATCATCTGCAAATTTGCTAAGTTCCCCTTCTATTCCCTCATCTAAGTCATTAATGAAGATATTGAGGAGTCCTGGGCCTAAGAGGGAACCTTGTGGCACCCCACTGCTTCCTTCCCCCCAGGTAGACTTCTTAGACCCATGAAGGACTACTCGTTGAGTAGGGTTTGCCAGCCAGTTGCGAGTCCATCTAGTGGTGGTGCTATCTCTTCCACGTTTTTCTAGCTTATCAAGAAGTAGGTTGCGGTCTACTTTGTCGAAGGCCTTGCTGAAATCTAAATATATTTTGTCCACAGTCTGTTGCTGGTCTACTAATTTAGTCGCTGTGTTGAAGAATGAAATGAGATTGGTTTGGCATGATCTGTTCTTAACAAACCCGTGCTGACTGCTAGGACTATTCACCTGTGGAACAGCTTGCCACCAGAAGTTTGTGGGTGATCCCTCTCGGGAGGTTTTGAAGAAGAGATTGGACAGCCGCCTGTCTGGAATGGGATAGGGTCTCCTGCTTGACCAGGGGTTGGAATAGAGGACCTCTGAGGTCCTCTCCAGCTCCATTCTGATTAATTGATTAAAAGGGTTGAGAATGAGGCAGCTGGGAGGGTTGGCTGACGGAATGGGGGGGTTCACTGGCATTGCTTTCTGGATACCCCAGCACCCACTTTTTGTAAGCTGGTCTGTTCTGACAGCCATGCCTTCTCCCCCCACAAGTCTGGCCACCCTGATGGAGAACTGCTGCACCTCAATATCCACCCAGCACCCCAATTCTCATCCTGGCACCACCACACACACCCCACCACCCCAATAGACACCCCAACATCCCAATACGCAACCTGGCACCCCAATAAAGAACCTGGCACCCCAATAGACAGCCCAAACCCCCCAAAACCCACCCTGGCACCCAGTGCCCACTCCTGGCGTTTGATATACATCCCCGCACCCCAATGCACACTCCAGGATCCAAATACCCCTCCCTGGCACCCCCAATAAACCAGTATTCACTCCAGCACCCCAATACCCATCCCTGGCCCTCTAGAACACACCCCAACACCCAATATCTAATCCCAGGACCCCAATACACCCTCCAGCACCCCAATAACAGCCCCCGGTCCGGCCTTCTGCGTTAAATTAACCCCGGATCCCCAAATCAGGGCCCACGGCACCCCCATAGGGCATAGATCGGAGGGCATAGCTTTGGGGAAGTCAAGGAAGCTGGTGTGTTTGCCTGGGTGTGGCACACACTTTGCCAGCTCAGGCCTAAACAGGGAACTGTGCCACCCCATGGAAGGAAGCAGGTGGGGGGAGGTTGCTGATGGCCCCCATCCATGGTGAGAG